>NW_020954585.1:9167118-9290191 GCF_900497805.2 Vombatus ursinus
ACTGTTTGCAAACCTTAAAGAATTATATAAATGCTAGCTATTATTACTGTTAGATAAACTGACATGGGGGGTATTTTTGTCCCAGTTAATGAGATAGGAACAATAAATAATAAAGAAGGGAAGCAATTTGTCCAGGGGCATGTAAATAGTATTTGCAAGGACTCAAACCTAGATCTTTTGACTCCAAGGCCAAACAAGGATTTGTTAAGCAGTTATTGTGTACCCTACTCCTTCATGATACTATTAGAAAGTAGAATCACCCTGGTGGGTGCAAGATTCTCTGGACTGCTTTTAGCCAAACTTGTGTTCAGCGTTGGAAACATTCTGTGACAGCCAGCTCTCATGCAATTAGACATGCTGGCTCGGGGCCAAGGTTGGCTAACAGGCATGTCGAGGGGAGCCTGCAAGTGACCCCTGACTAAAGCCAAGAGAGCAGAGATGGGCTTCACAGGGGCCCAAAAAAAGTCATTCCAGGTAGGCAAAGCAGTGTAACAGAAAGGTTAGAAGCTCTAGCTGTATGTATGCATGTACGTATGACTTGAATTTCTCGTTTGTAAAATAAGGGTGAACCAGATGATTACAAAAGTCCCTTCCATTTCTCTCTGATGCACTACAAAATATATCTTACTGAAACAATGCTAACAAGGCATTCATTCCAATTTTCTAAAGGTAATAAAGGAAAGATGAATGGATGTGGCAAAACCTTATTAAAACGTTCTTTGAAGAAACCAGTCACCAAAATTACCTCAACAAGAGCAAAGCCCAAAGAGCAATGTGTACAGTGTACTCATTGCACAGTGTATACTGTATAATCTGTAGTGTACAGATAACAATGTAAATATGGTCAGCTGCAAAAAAGTAATAAGATTCTGGTCAATTTCAAAACCTCCTCGAGAATAGAGGTGGCTAGATGGCTCAATGGATAAAGCACTATGCCTAGAGTCAGGAGACTCGAGTTCAAATAATGCTTCAGATATTTACTAGATATGTAACCCTGAGCAAAATCACTTTAACCCCATTTGCCTCAGTTTCCTCATCTGTAAAATGGGGATAATCAATGGGGATTACATGAGGTAATAATTGAAAAGCATTTAGCACAGTATCTGGTACATTATCAGGAATTCTTTCCTTCTCTGAATTTTTATCCCCAGAGAAAATCACAGTGCCTGGTACATAGTGGGAACATCATAAATGTTCTTGATTGATTAGTGTCAGACTGTCAAAGTTGGTTGATGTGTCCCTCATTCTATTAATCCATATACTGTTTCCAGAAATATATTCAGTGAGGAGATTTGTTTGAATGTTTTGTCAAAACAACATGAATCAATAAATTAGATTGTTTTGTAAGAATACTCGAAGGATCAAGGATTTCATCAGCCATGGGAACTCCTGGTATGGCAACACTCTTCACCCATACAGATTGCATCCCATTTATAACTTAGTACATAGGTCTTAAGGAGTTGATCAAAATGCATACTGTAGAGGCAAAATGACCTACTCAGTTAATAAGTGTCAGATATGGACTTTGAACCTAGGTCTTGATTCTAAGCCAAGCACTCTATATCCCATGTCATGACGGCTCTTAATAATTTTAAAAAGAATCCTAATAAGGCAACTTTCCTAAGAGAAAAGTGAAAACAGGCACAGCTAGCAGATCAAAAAAACCTGTACACCTATCCAGATATTTTGTAACTGCTTGGATATATGCCACACCTTTCACTCAAAGAGTTTTTGTAATACAGTACCTCATTAAATTCCTATAGAAATGTGTTATTACTAGTGTTCTTATTTTTATAAGTCCTAATAATGCCAGCTCCAATTTCCAAGTTTACAAAGCACTTTCATCACAACAACCCTGTGGGGCAGATAGTGCAAATTATCATTTCCTCATTTTAAGGTGAAGAAACTGAGACTTTAAGAGTATCATTTCCTGCCCAGGGTTGCACAGATTTTATAATTGTCAGAGCTGGGATTTGAACCCAGGTTTCCTGACTCCAAATTCAATCCTCTTTCCATGATGTCATTTTGACTCTTGTAATTGCACTGTGATTTCAAAAGAACACCAGCCTTTTCTTTTTAAGTTTTTTAGAGAAACTAATTTTTTTCCAATTTTGTAAAAGACAGCCCAAAGGTAAATTTTGGGGAATTTAAGAGGATTGATCCACTGTGGGCGTGGGGGCTGGAAGTCCCTCCCTCAGAAAAGGAGGATCTGGGAATAAGCCTCTGGAAAGTACCTTAAATTTTCCCAGTTCCCTAGCATGGAGAAAATTGAGAGAATTGGGCATACCCTTACAGACAGGAAGTCAGTCCTCTGTGCTAAGGAAGGTGTGCCTAGGTCCATGTCCTTGAACAGAACCACTGAACCTAAGAGTGTCAGGCTGAGTTCAAGACAGCTTCTTGTCTGTCTGACCTAATGGGACCTGAGAGGTCAGGCCGGAAAAGCACTGCCAAGCCAAGACTTCCTAGGTGTTTGGAAATCCACCACAACTGCAAAGCAAGAAAGGGATTAGGGAGAGGGGGGAGGCTTACACACCTCTCGGTCTTGGCTGGAGAAGAATTTGGGATTAGACAGTTTTTCCTGGTCTCAGGGAACCTAAATGTTGAGGTTTAGGGGGGCTGGGACGCAAAAATCACAACATGTGGATCCTGCCCAAATGAATTTGACCCAAGCCTTCTTTCAGCCAAAGACAATTTAAAGATCTGACATATTGGCCAGACTCTTAAGAAATCTAAGCATTTGTATCTGTAATGCAAGCAGGCAAGATCTTAAGAGTCTGAGCCGTTGATTCTTAAAGAATCTCAGCATCTTCATGGAGATGAACCATATATACAGAAGGACTGTGGGAGGGATCTAGGAATGGCCAAGTAGCTTGGGGTGACTGGAGAAGGGGTCTAGGGAGGATCTTGATGGGAGTGACTGGGAGGTAGAATGGGGTCTAGATAGGATCTAGGGTGGAAA
This sequence comes from Vombatus ursinus, assembly GCF_900497805.2. NCBI lineage: Eukaryota > Metazoa > Chordata > Mammalia > Diprotodontia > Vombatidae > Vombatus > Vombatus ursinus. The sequence continues at coordinate 9,170,078 of NW_020954585.1, forward strand.
GTAGCCAGGGGCCATTAGGAGGTAACAGACAATGGAGGGCCAGGCTAGGTTAAGGGTAACAGAGAATTGGGAGATTTTGCATAGTCAATAAGGAAAGGCCAGTTGATGGGATTATAGACTCAGGCAACCACTAGAGAATTCCTTGATCAAGTAAGAGAATTCAAGGACAATCCAAGGGTTTTCTAGGGCAGGTAGACAAATGGGACCTAAATTTTTTTGGGGTGAGGGGCAAAGGTCTCGGGTTGGGCCCGTACCCCATCATTTCAAATCCAGCCTTAGACACTAGCTATGCTACTCTGGGTAAGTCACTCAACCTTCATCTGCCTGAATTTCCTTCTCTGTAAAATTGGAATAATAAATTGGGTATGATGGTGAATGCCTGTAATCCCAGCTACTGGTGAAGTTGAGGCTGGTGGATCACCTGAGCTTGGGAATCCTGAGCTGCAGCTCACTACTTATTAGTTCTCCATACTAAGTCTGGCATTAATACGGTGAATCCCTGAAATGAGGGGGCATGGAGGACACCAGATTACCAGCCCAGGTCAGAAATGGAACACATCAGAGCTCTCAGGCCTATCAGAATGAGACCTGACCTGTGAATAGCCCCTGAATTTCCTTCCTAGGCAAAATAGGGAGAACTTGTCTTAAAAAAAAGAATTTTTCTAATGAGGATAATAATAGCACCTACCTTTCAGCATTATTGTGAGAATAAAATGAGGTAATACTTATAAAGTACTTTGCAAACTTTGAAATATAGTTTAAATGCTAGCTATTATCATTATTATTATCAGTTGAACAGTATACTTAGGGATACAAGTTAACAATCTAGTGAATGGAGAGAGGGAAGCAAAAGGAGGTTGGCCAAGGTCACATAGTGAGGCAGGAGTTGAGCTGGGGATAGAATTCTTCTCTTAGGTTGCCTGTCTAATACTGCTGTACCACCTGGGGCCCTCCTCCCAGCCAGACAATTTTTGAGAAGCGACAGTGGCTAGACTCTGATGCGATTCCTAACCACTATTTATGCTGATTCAGTTTGCTATGCCTCCTCTCTTACTCGATAAAAATGGAGTCATAGAGGTGTTGATAAAACTGTCAAGAAACCGTGGAGATAGTTTGTTTCATTAATATTACGAAAAGAACAGGCCCATAAATAAGAGATTATCAAGTAAAATAAGAGCTTCTCTGTTCCAACTTCTAACAAATCTCATGTGCAAAGCCATGTAATTTCTCCAGACATTCTCCATGCCAGCAAAATGTATAGAATACAAATTGTACTGGAAAGGAAATTGATATGCAGAGCGAGAAGTTGGCAAAATAATTAGAGCCCTGAAAGCTAGGAGTACAGAAGGATCTCTCAGGCTTGAATTGTATTTAAAAAGTCATCAAACTTGGCATCTCAGGCATCTCTCATCCCAGAGAAAAGTAGTGATAAAATGTTAGAGTTAGAGATAATAGATAGTTAGCACCTTGAGGGCAGAGACCATTTTTTCCATTTGTCTTTGTAGCTTCAATTCCTAGAGCAATGCACCCTATACATTGTAGGTGCTTAATAAATACTCACTCATGGGATCATTGATCCAGAGCTAGAAAGGACAACATAGCCCCATCCCTCTTACTTAACTTATGAGAAAACTAGAGCCAAGAGAATTTATGTGACAGCAAATGTCATAGATAGTAAATGTCAGAAGTGGGATTTGAACTCAGTTCCCTGGACTACAAAGGTAGCACTTGAATCATTTGGTCCAATACCACCCTCCTCCTCTTTTACAGATGAATAAACTGAGGACCAAAGATCTGCCAAAGGTCACACAGCTGGTTAGGATAAAGTCAAGCCAGGGTTGGCATCTGAGGTCTGATTCTTAGCTGAGTGCTTTCTCATTTGAGGAATGAAGAAGAAAAAGAACAAAAAACAAAAGAAAATTTATTAGAATAGGTGTTCTTTCTCTACATGACAGATTCCTATTCCTCCATGCTTCAGACTAAATGGTTTCCTGAGTTACCTTGGCAAATGCATAGATACATATATACACATTCACATCTCTAGGGGCAGCTACATGATACAGTGTGGATTGAGCACTGGGCCTGGAGCCAGGAAGACCTGAGCTCAAATCTGGCCTCAGATACTTACTAGTTGTGTGACCCTGAATAAGTCACTTCACCCTGTTTGCTTCAGTTTCCTCACCTGTAAAACAAGCTGGAAAAGGAAATGGCAAACTACTCCAATGTCTTTGCCAAGGAAACCCACATGGGGTCACAAAGAGTCATCCATGACTGGAAACCAAAACAATAACAACAACACAGATGCTCCTATCACCCAGTGGTCAGACCTCTGATGAGAACCTCTGAACTTAACCAGAGTGCCCCTCAGATGCCAGATCCTCAGCTCTTCACATAAGCCACAAGCACTCACAAGCCCTTCCAGTTTTGTAGGCTATGACTGAGCTTTGGCTCCTTCAACAACTCAGGGTCATCTCCAAGATACAATGAGGCATCAGAGAAAAACTTCACTGGGAGAGAGACAAGGAAAGGGAACACAACATAATTTAGGAAGAAATTTCCTGCACAGACTTCATGGACCTCAGTTAATAAATCAGTCGATCAATCCATAAACATTTATTCTGCATCTACTATGTGCCAAGCACTGTGCTAAGTGTGGGGAAGACAAAGAAATACAAAAGACTGTCTGCCTCAAGGGATCTACATTCTAATGAGAGAAAGCACACAAAAAGAAGCAGAAAGGGGGGAGGGGAAGAGGGAAGGTCCATTAGAAACTCTAACCAATTGTGGGACTGAGGTACTAGTAATAACAGTTGCATGTGAATGGAGGTGTGGAGATCAGAGGGAAAGCTAGAAAGGAAGAGAAGCAACAAAAATCTGGACAGACCTCACCATTTTCTCATGTCTTTACAAGGCTTGATACTTTTCCATCTAGCACCTCAGAGACACCTTGTGAGGAAGTGAGGGCTGATTATTACTTCAATGCTGCCAAGATTTGTGAATTGCTATGGCTGAAATAAAAATCACCCATTGTCCAGTTTGATGGGCAGGGGCTGATGGAAAAGTACAGCCAGGTCAAAAACAAAGAGATGGCTGGCCTGGATACACTCCATAAATGGAGGTTGGGGAAGAAGTTCTTCATCCTCCAATCTGAGAGAGGGTCCTGAGGAGCAGAGAGTACTGATAAGGTGTGAATTCTAGGGCTCAATTTATCTTCTAGGAATGAAAAGAGTTCTGGGGCTGATGGTGAAGTTTAGAGGAGTGCAGCCAGATAGGAAATGAAGAACCTGTGGCTTAGGGCTTTTGTATACTCACTTTTCTTCCTCATATCATGGCAAATAGACAGCTCAAGATAAGTAAGGAGTCAGGGAATTTGGCATTCTAGTCCCATATCCATTGTAAGACATAGCATGGTATAGTGCAATGGTGTTGAACTCAAATAGAAACAGATTCTTGCTGCTGCATATTGACTTAGAAAACCATAAATTTTCATTATCTATGGTATGTTGTATTTTTATTTACTTTTGTTAAACATTTCCTAACTGAGCCTTGAGTTTGATACCTCTGGGTAGTAGAAATAATGCTGGACATGGAGTCAGGAAGACCTGGATTCAAATTCTGCCTTAGACACATAGTAGCTATGTGACCCTGGACAAATTGGCTTAGTCTATCTGAGTTTCATCTTCTTTATCTGTAAAAGGAGGGGGTCAACTTAGCTTCTAAGGTCATTCTCAATTCTAAATCTATGATCCTATAACAGGCTAGCTGTGTGACCTCAGACAAGTCCCTTAACCCTGATACGTCTCAATTTCTTCATTCATATGATGAGGAAAGTTAGGCTGATCTTTCTTTACTAGTTCCATGCTGATTATGTTTTGTTGTGAGATGGAAGTGATCTCAGAACCTCAAAGGTCATGAAAGGGAAGCATAAATTCTTACCGGTCCTTCTGGAAAGGCTCTGAGTAACAATCTAAGGACCAATCTACCCTGAGGACCAGAGATAACCACCACTACCAAATTGGTCAATGGGTGATTTTAATTTCAGCCATGGCAAATCACAGATCCTGGCAGCATTGAACATCTTGTGTTGAGTAATCAGCCCCCACCTTCTCATGAGGGTGTTCTGAGTTGCTGAGTAGAAAAGTAACAAGCCTTGTAAAGATGTGAGAAGATGGTGAAATCTGTCCTGATTTCTGCTACTTGGTTCTCTCTCCCTTTCTAGTTTTCTCTTTGATCTTCATGCTTCCATTCACATCCAATTGGTATTGCTAACATACTTCAGTCCCCAGATGATGAAAAATTGAATTGGTTAATTGGTAATTAACCTGTGATGTGGATTAGCACACTCTATCTTGACCAGTTTTATAGAAAGCATTAGATTTGGAGTAAGACCTAGATTTGGATCCCAGCTCTTCCAATGCCTATTGAGCTATATTACCTTGGGCAAGTCATTTGTGATTCTTTGAGTCACAGTTTCCTCATCTGTGAAATGGGGTCTATAATATCCATCCTGCTCTCCCCAGTACACCTCACAGAATTTTGGGAAGGATCGAGGAAGATAATATACATCAGTCCTTTGGTAAACAGTAAAGTGGTATGTATATAAATATCAGTTATTCTTATTAATAATACTATCTGCCTCCAATCTCTTGTCCTGTTTCTCATCAATAGTCTTTGAATTATGCCCAGTAGATGGGACCCTAGATATAGAGTTCTAAAGTACATTTGAGGTCATCAAGAGTTGACTTGCTGAGTTAATTGCAAGCATTACCTCCTTTATCTTCAGCATACATGCAAAAGAAAGGTAGCAAATTGGGCTGGGATATTCTGGTGGTCTAGATTTTCTAAAAAGTCAAATATAAGGTAATATACATATAGACAAACACACACCCATATCTCTGGCAAATATGCAGATGATTAGAATGCTGACTGGATCTCAGATCCAGATGTCTTATTAGAATTCCATGGTTGATCTCACCTGACTCTCTCTGTTCACTCCTGTTTACACCTCAGCTTATAAGTACTCAATTTATATAATATTTATTTGCTATTACTGATGTTTTGCTTCATCTATCTATTTATCTGTCTATCATTTATCTACCCAACTATATGTTCTACCTAGCTATTTGTTATCTACCTACTTATCTTATCATGTATCTCCTTAATTGGTATTCTATATTATATTACATATAATATTATATATATATATATATATATAGTATTGGTATAATTGGTATCTCCTTAATTGGATTATAGCACCATGGAGGTCAAAAACTGTGGTTGTTTTTCCTTTTCCTTGTTTCTTCTTTCACATGAGGCTTAATAAATGTTCAACATTTAAAAGGTCCTCAAAGCAATTTTGGAATAACCAGAGATTTTTTAAAGCATGTGTAGTGATATCCCATAAGCTCATGTTATTTTTTCCACAGTAATATTTGCCTATTTTGAATGCCTCTAGCACTTAGTGGCAGTACCATCATTTGCTGCTTAGCATATCCTATCATAGATTGTTTTTCAGTCTTTCCATATCTATACTAATATAGCTCATCACATTGTGATAGCACTGTATGTTTGCAAGTGTTTTTCCTATAATCACTTAGCTCAGACAGACTCAGTGATTTGCCTGCCTAAGCTAAGCTAATACTAAGTATCCAAGATGGGATTCAAATCTGGGTCTATTGACTTCAAGTCAAATACCCTTATCACTATATAATACTTAACCATTCTTGTCTTTTCAACTAGACTATAAGCTACATGGGGGTAGGGCATGTATCTTAGTCATCTTTGTATCCCCTACAGCATATACTTTGAATGTAATATGTGATCAAAAATTATTTGTTGATTTTGATTAGGTACACACATATAGCATCTAAATACAATTAGAATTTTCAGTAGATTTCCTACTTTATCTTTCTCCGTAAGTGGGAGGTATGTCAAGTCAGAAAGAAATTCTTGTGTTGAAGTCAAAGTTAAAAGACTATGTATGCTGGAGGAGCTGTGTGACATGGTAGTGTAGACATTCCCACTTTGGTCAGCTTAGATCTTTTGCCCTCTTTCAGTAAAACTGCCAGTATGGGTGCATCCAACATAATGAAGGAGAAGAGAGTATGATAACAATAGCTATCATTTATATAGTACCTTAAGGTTTGTGAAGCACTTTATATATGTTATTTCTTTCAATCCTCACAACAACCTTATAAGGTGGGTGCTATTTTATCCCCATTTTCCAGATAAGGAAACTGAGGCACAGAAAAAATCAAGTGACTTGACCAGGGTCACAGCTAGTATGTGAGAAAGAATTTGAACTCCAGTGCTTTGGCTACTGTGCCACCTCTAGATCTAAGAAAAGGGGACTTTCTTTTGGGCAACTTCTAGTCAAGGGCATCCCATATGAGATTGCCCATCACTCTGGTAGAATAGAAGAGGCATCCCTCTTGCCTTCATTTTTTGCCCCCAAATCAGCACTAAATGACTTCATTTCCTTACCCCTAGACTTCAGAAGAGAAACCCTTGCAACAAAGCATGGCCAATGCAGAGTGAAATCCTCTATTGCTATCTATCCATCTCAGGCTGTGCTTCCCAGTGCTGAGATCTATGTAGACATGAGGCAAAGAGATGGCCCAGTGGTCACCAGTCAGGAAAGTCTGAGTTCAAATTCAACCTTAGATACTTGCCAGCTGAGGGACCCTGGTCAAATCACTTAACCTCTATTTATCTCAGTTTCCTCAGCAATGGAATGAAGATAATAATAGCCCCTACCTTTCAGGGTTGTCGTGAGGACAAAATGTATAAATATGCATAAAGCATTTTGTCAACTTTTAAAGGCTTATACAAATGCAAGGAATTATATGAAAGGGTGAAACTGAACAAAGTGGTAGGGGTAACTGAACACAGATTCCAGCTGCTTCACAATTCTGCCCAGGAACTGGGAAAGCCAAGCCCTTTGGGTCATTTTTTCTCCTGAGGAAGGAGGGGGTGAGGATTAGAGAGAATAGGGCAGTATTTCCCTGGGACAAGACTTTTCTGCTTGACTCTCAGTGGGCCCATGTTAAGTAATAATAATAATAATGTTCATTTTCTCCTTATGAGCAAGAATTATGGCTTCTCATAAAGAGCTCCTTTTTAAACAGGGAAATTCCATAATTGAAAATGGCTGGAATTAATTTAATGACCTACTTCTCTGAGAAGGCAATGAGCTGCCTTCCCTTTGTCCTTTCAGAGCGAATGGACTGGGTCTGCAGTCTGAGTCTCTCTGGGCCTGGAGGCTCAAGGGGGCAATTTACAGCCCAAGGCTAAAAGGTTGGTTCAGACTAGACTGCAAGAAGCACACTTTATATCTTCCCCCAGTGCCTAGCTCAGCACTCAGCACTGACATGGTGAACAGCGAACTTTGAATGGTATTTGTTCTTAGTCAATTTAATAGCTTCCCTATCCGTCAATCCATAGGTATTTATTAAACACCATGTATCAGGCACTGTGCTAGGCACTTAGGGATACAAGCACAAAGAATGAAAAAATCTTTACTTAGAAAGAGTTTACATTCTGAAGAGGGAGACAACAAGGGCTTATATATATATACATATATATGTATATATATATGTAGTACTAATATAGACTGAATAAATAACAAATATATGCAAAGTTGTTAAATACAAGGTAGTTAAATAAAAGGAAAGGCACTAGCAGTTTGGACAATCTAGTACTTGGAAAGGGTGTCAGTTTTGAGGACAGCCTGGTATGGTGGAAAGAGCCCTAGTTCCAGAGTCAGAGGTGCTATTAGAAGAAGCATGCAATCTTGCATAGGGCTGGAGCTGGAATCAGGAAGAACGGGGTTTGAATCCTGATTCAGAGAGTTGTTAGCTATGTGACCCTAGGCAAATCATTTAACCTCTCTGAAACTCAGTTTCTTCCATTGTTAGATCTGTAATATTCTGTGACTGTAGGTGTGACAATAGAGGCCTGACTTGGGCAAGACTATGAAATTGGGAAAATGAATGTTTGGTTCCCTGCCCCCTCCCATATATACATTATGATGATGATATGAGCCTTTCCACCCATTTCTATGAATTCCCCCCACCCCAGGGCAAATCATGCTGGTTTCAGAGCCCCCACAGCACACCTATGTCTGCCTTTTCTAGGCAGAGATACTTGCTCCCCATCCTCTCCTCTCTTGATCTTTGCATCAAAATTCACCTGAGCCTTATTCCCTTAAGATAAGTTGAAGTGTATGAAGTAGTCCACTATTGGAACTGATAGGTAGGGTTATACCATCCATTCAGTCTTGAAAACAAATTGGCCCCTTTATCTGACCCATTTCAAGAAAGGCTTAACTGGAGAAAACCAAGGCTAAGGACATGGAAAGGAAAGGGAAGGTCAGGGGCAACAAGGGAAAGACTATAAAGCCCCTAACCTTGGGCAGCAGCAGACATCTCCAAAACAAGATAGGGAAGGAGAGGAGAGGGATAGAACCAGGCATGTCACCAGAAAAAGTCCCTAGAGGTCCCGAGAAAGGCTTTGCTGTGAACCTGGTTCATGATTACATCAAACTCTCCCCTCTTTCCAGGTTCAATGGGTGAGACTCCTCAGTCTGTGTCATTCTATGCATCAGAGCAACTCAAAGATGATGATGAGGGCCAAGCAGGGTCTCAAATAGGTGCATCTGATTGGTTGGTTTCCCCCTTCTAATGTCAAAGACATGGAAAAGCACCAATCAATGATATTCCATTAGAGATGAAAACTTCTAACCTGGCAGAATCCAGAAAAGGGAGAGAGTACCAGGCAGCAAAATAATGGCTAGGGCAGGGCCAGACTGCCCCCAAAAGACTGTCTTCCAGACAGTAAGAATGTCAAAGTAGAAAGAGCTCTGGGCTAAGAATCAAGCAAGCATACCTTATACTTCTACTAGAAGTAGCTGGTGGTACAGAGGATAACAGGCCTGGAGTTCAAATCCAACTTTGAATAATTACGAGCTATGTGACCTTGGGTAATTTGTTTAACCTGTTTCCTTACCTGCACTTACCTCCCATGGCTGTTGCTATGAGTCTCAAAATGAGACAATATTTGTAAAAAGCACTTAGCATAGTGCCTGGCACATTGTAGGTGCTTAAAAAATGATTCATAATTTCCCTGCCTTTCAAGGCATTGGGGGATACAGAATCCTTTATCCTGGCTTTCACTCTCCTTTCTACTACTAATTGCTTAAATTTGAGGGGGAAACCACTTCTCCCCTGAGAGTCTCAATTTTTTCATCTGTGAAACAAGAGCATTTGGGTGAGATAACCTCTAGGTTCCCTCAGGACTCTGACAGTCTGTGAGTCTGATTCAGAATAAAATGTTAATGCCCCCCAAAATGCCTTAATGTGCATGAAAAAGTTATTTGCATTTTAGGATGACTACTGTAGTTGCCAAACCTTGACTTAAGCAAATGGCTCCATCCAAGGGATCTCTAATGATGAGATTTTAGGGACCAGAGTGAGATGTAAATGATTCCAACGAAGAAGAAATATGAAGCTGACTAAAAAGAGACCAGTGTGGATGCACAGAGAATTTATTGTCCAACTCAGATTTTTAAAAAGAACTCATTAGTTAGATAAAAGGTAACAGATGAATACAGAAGAATGATGATGATGTATAATCATGCTAATAATGACAAGAGTACTAAAGCTTAGAACCAAACTATGGTTGTTGATAAATGCTAAGGACAACAAAGAAGACCTTAAAAACTGTTATGTACAAAAAAAGTTAATATGCTGGAATTGTGTCAGAGAATAAGTAAGAAGAACTACTTGGTTGTTAGTTTTATTTCTATTTTCTCTTCTAAGAAGAATAATCTTCAGGTTGAAGATAGAACAAAAATGGTTAAGATGGAAGTGAAACTCAAGATAAGTGAGAAGATGGTGAGAGAGCTACCAGTTGTCCTCAGTTCGAGTCTCCAAGCCCATAATACCGAAAGAACTAAGACAAGAAATCATTGGACCACTGTCAGTGATCTTTGAAATGTTGTGGAGAATGAGAAAGATGTCAGAGAACTGGAGTTGAGCAAATATTGTCTGGAATTTCAAAAAAGAGAAGGAGGTAGAAGCTTCAAACTATAGGCATTTTTCATGCAACTTGTTAGTTATTGTTCTTGATGGCTCCAAGTAATCAGTGCTTCCCTTTCAAAATGCTCAAAAACCATCCCTTTAATACTATGTACTAGAAGTTTGTCCCAAATAAAAGCCAAACTCAAAAGCCTATAGTCTGAAAGCTCTACTTCCTCCTTTTTTAAAAAAATATCTTATCAGCAATACCACACTGTCAATTTTGCAGATTGTCTAGACCAGGAGCATCAAAATCAAATAGAAACAGGGATCCCCTAAGGATCCCTGTGAGCTTCATATTGACTTAGAAAATCATGTATTAATATTATCTATGTTTTAGTGAATTTTTATTTATTTTGTTAAATATTTTCCAATTACATTTTAATTTTATTTGGGCAGCACTCATGCAGCCCATGGGCTGCATGTTTGACAGCTCTGATCTAGATATCTCTCTTCCCATTCTATAGTTGTGCCATTTATTTCTATTAACCTAAATGTAAGTTTTATATTTATCTCTATTAAAAATTTGTTCTATTAGATTTTAGCCATCATTCCAGTCTAAACTGCAAAATTGAGAGGGAGGGAGGTTAGGAGAGGGGGAGTTAGGATTAAAAGGCCTTTGAGATCGCCTCCAGCTTTTGGTTTATTATATGAGTCTGACTGCAGCTAGGTGGTACAGTGTGTAGAGTATTAGACTTGGAGTCAGGAAGATCAGAGTTCAAATTTCGCTATATACACTTACTAGCTGTGTGACCCTGGGCAAGTCACTTAACCTCACAGCCTCAGTTTCCTCACCTGTAAAATGAGGATAATAATATCTCCCTCCCAGGGCTGTTTTGAGGATCAAGTAACGTAACCTATGTGAAATGCTTTGCAAACCTTAAAGCACTATATAAATGCAATCTATTATCGACCTGAAATTTGGTTAAAGAGGCAACAAACTAGGTGATAAGTAAATTTATATTGTTTATTCTCTTAAGTTAGTGACATGTACATGGAGCCAGAGCTTTAACTCTGACTGACTCAAGCAATTTTAGGAGGACATTTAATCCCTGACTCAGGATGTCTGTGTTACAAAAAAAAAAAATATAGCCTCCATATGTTTTTTAACATATAGCATGAGAAAGGAAGTTTCTTAGTTGAATAGGCTGTAAATACAATAAAATAGGAGAATGTCAAAGTGTCAATTGAAACTATAGATCCAGGATGTCTGTGTTTCCTCTATATAACATATGTCCATAGGATACCAAAATAAGAGAAGTCCCACTATTCAAGAGAGTGTCTGGTCTCAGGTATCCTGTCCTTAGTGATCACAAACAGGAAGAATGCTGGTCAGCTCCAACTGGTTCCACAGTTGCTGACACAGGAAGGGGCATTTTTAGTTCACTCAGAGAGAAAAGATTGATTCAGGTTTTTGGCCCTTATTGGGCTCAATTGATCTTAAATGATTATCACTATTATTAGCTTTTATTATTACCACTGGGAGCAACCCTATGGAGTAGGGAAAGTCAGTTTTTGGTGCCCTCACACTTTCTCCAACTAGACCTGGTGCTCTCATACTTTATCCAACTGGGCCCTTCCATCTTCTTGTAGCACTGTCCCTCTCCTAAATATTTTGACTCCCACCCAGAGTATCCAGTATCCTAATGATGACCGTCCCAAACCTTCACAATGGATCTAGATTTACCTTTTTCAGGCAGTAGTCCTTACTCCCCACCCTCTCCTCTGCTGATTTCTTCAATCAAAAGGAACCATTGTTCATATGGTGGATTAGGTCAGAAAACTTTCAGCTCTCCAAATTTCTTCTATAGAAAAAGACAGAACATTACCTCAAAGGGAGTGTAGAACAACAGAAATAAACACAAATCAGGATAAAGCAGTTGTTCTCCTAAGGCAACCTAAGAAGACTTCAGGAAAGACCTGACCTCTAGGGCCAGAGGTTTGGCTTCAGGGAAGTGCATACACCTCCCGGCCAACTCTGCAGAATCAATAAACAACAAGCCCCAGGGGTAGCTGGGGTTGGAAGAAAGCCTCAGCCTTAGAAATTTTCATCTCAGTGCCTATAGTTCAAAGGTTCTACCTCCTTCTCTTTTTTGAAATTCCAAATGATATCATCTCATGAGTAAGAGAAGATTGAAGGACCTGACACTGCCAAGGGATGCCAACCACAGCTGTGTTGACCAGACATATCTCAGGCTAAGCTGCTGCTACAGGGGAGAAGGATCTAACACACACCTGGTCAGTTCAGTACCACAGGGGTGGGGACCATGCTGGATGTAGGCAATTTCAGGAGAGCAGAGCCTCTGATTTTAGTTCCAGGGAAGAAATGACACCTGTAGTTTGCAACCACGGGAGGGACCAGAGGGAGTAAGAACATTTGTGGTACAGCTGGGTGGGGGCTGTAGCAGTGGCTTAGGAGTGGAGAGGAGAGCCCAAGGTTGAGGCCTAAAGCAAACCTCAGAAAATAGCAGTAAAAAGGACCTGAGGCTTGGAGCATTATTCCCCATATCTAAGGACTAGAACTTGATCACACTAATAGTTGCTAAGAATAAAATAAAACAAAAAATAAATAAAAATGAGCAAGCAAAGGAAATGAGCAAGGAAAAACAACCCAACTATTGAGAGCTGCTATGAGGATAGAGAAGATCTGGGTTCATATTCAGAGGAGGATAATGTAGCTAAAAAAGTCATCCTTTTTCAGTGAGAAATGTCAAATGGTCCCCAAAACAAAAAGATTTCTTATAAGAACTTAAAAAGCACTTTAAAAATCAAATAAGAGAGATTGAGGAAAAATTAGAAAAAAATTAAGAGCAATCCAAGAAAATCAAGAAAATTATGAAAAGAAAGTCAACCAACTTGAAATAGAGAATCAAAACTTAAGGAAGAAAATAATTCCTTGAAAACTAGAATTGGGCAAAGGGGAGCTAATGACATTCTAAGATATAAAGAAACAATAAAACAAAATCAAAAGAATGAGAAAGTAGAAGAGATGTGAAACATCTATCAGAAAACCAACTGATCTGGGGAACAGATCATGGAGAGACAATATGTGCATGAAAATTATGATAAAAAAAGAATTTTGATGCAACATTACAAGAAATTACCAAGGAAAATTGCCCTGAAGTTCTAGAACAAGAAGGCAAAGCAGAAATAGAAAAAATCCACTGATCACCATCCAAAAGGGATCCCAGGAGGAAAACTTACAGGAATATCATAGCCAAGTTTCATAGCTCCCAGGTCACAGAGAAATATTAGAAGCAAAAAGAAAAAAAAAAGATTTAAATATCATGGAGCTACAATAAAGACACCAGACCTAGCAGCTACTATGTCAAAGGACCATATGTCTTGGAATACTATATTTCATAAAGTAAAACAGCTGGGGTTATGACAAGGGTAGCTTACCCAGCAAAGTTAAGCATAATCCTGAATGAAAAAAAAATAGACATTTAATGAACTGAAAGACTTTCAGTTCAGGTATTTATGACAAAAACAGAAGAATTTAAGGGAAAATTTGACATATAACGTCCAGGAGAAATACAAAGTAAACATTAAGGAGCAATTATAAGGGAATCAATAAGGTCAGATCATTTACATCTCACATATGAAAATATTATCAGTTCTTTTATGATTGTCGTTTTTATTTGGATAGTTTGAAAGAAAGGCTTGGGCTGAGTTGAGTATGATGGAATGATTCTAAAAAAATGTGTAGGGAGAAATAAAAAGGAGCAATTATCTCATGCAAATGAGGTCAAAAAAAGGAAAAATTGATACAGAAGAAGCTAATGAGAGGGAGAACGAGTAGTTCTGAAACCTTGCTCTCATTGGAAATGGGTTCAAAAGAGAACAATAGATAGATGGATACATGCATACATACACACATACATACACACACACAGAGAAAGAAAGAGAGAGAGAGAAAGAGAGAGAGAAAGGTGTATAAAAGTCTTCTAAATTCATAAAGAAATAAGAGGACAAGGAGATAGATTTGGGGGAGAGGATAAGAGAGGGATTCTTGGAGGGGTGGTAGGTTAAGAAATAGGACAGGTAGCAGGTAGAAAAATAAAGCAGAGGAATAAGGAGGGATAGAAATAAGGTGAGAAGGATAGTGAGGAAAAATGAGGAGAAAATATATAACAAGTAATTATAGCTTAGAATGTAAATGGGATGAATTTAACCATAAAATGGAAACTGATAGCAGATTAAAAATTTGAGTTCAACAATATGTTGCTTTCAGGAAATACTATAAAAATTATGTATATATATATATATATATGTATAAAATAAAGGTCAGAGTAGAATTTATTATATAAAAAGCAACATGATTTCAGACAAAGTTAAAGCTAAAATAGATATAATCAAAAGAGAAAAATAGGGAAGCTACACTATCTTTCAGCCCTATTATTCAATATTGTTTTAGATAATTTAAAACAGCTCAACAGTATAAAATACCTGAATGTATACCTGCCAAAAAAGACACAGGAACTATACAAATATAAACATAAAATACTTTTTATACAAATAAAGTTAGATCTAAATAATCTAAGTAACATTTATTGTTCATGAGTAGGCAAAGCTAATATAATTTTAAAAATGAAAATTTTACCTAGCATCTATTTATCTGTCACACCAATTAAATCACCAAAAAATTATCTTACTGAATTAGAAAAAAAGATGCAAAGAAAGTAGATTCAGTAGTATCAGACCTTAAACCATACTATAAGGCAAGAGCATTGTTAAAAGATGAAGTGGATAATTTTGATTATTTTAAATTAAAATTTTCTTGTATAAATAACACCTATGTATCCAAGAATAGAAAGAATTGGGAAAAGAAACTTTCATAGACAATCTCTCAGATGGGATGTGATTGGGTTGGAATATTTCAGTCATGTAGGAAATGACAAGCTGGTTGATTTAGAAAAACATGGAATTTCAGTCATGTGGGAAACGACAAGCTGGTTGATTTAGAAAAACATGGAAAGACTTGAATTTATGAAAGACGATGCTATCCACCTTCAGAGAAAGTGGTGGAAATAAGCATAGTATGGTCTTTCATATATGTATATGAGTATATATGTGTATATATGTGTATGCTTATAGATACCTATATATGTGTGTATACGTGTATGTATATATATGCATAGGTATCTATGTGTGTGTATATATAACATGTATGTATTATGTATACACACATACATGCACATATCCATGCTTAATTGTGGCCTTCTTGAGGGAGGGGGAGGTAAGGAGAAAAGTAAAGTAAAAAGTGCACAGCAGAGAACTAAAGAAAACCTACAAGGAAGCAAAGAAAACCTGGACTTCTTTGAAAACAATGTACAGTATTTATTATACAGGTTTTCTTGAAATGGAAATTTATTTCTTTATATTTTTAAAAAATGAAAGAAAAAGATGATGTGGGGAGGGAGATAGTTTACTATGGTCTCAACTTGAGTTGCTGTTTTTTTTTTTATCTAGTCCTACAATTTCATAGGGTAGATTTCTGTCAATTGTTAATCCACATGTAACTTCTAGTCTTTGAGAGTTTCCTGGGAAACAGAGGAGAGAGCTGAACAACTCAGATCCTTCTGATTCTGAGGCTGAAAAATAATACAAAACAAAATTTAATACAATCTTTTTTTAATTCTTTGGGTCCAAACCTATGATTTCATTCATATGGTGTGGAAACTTTTTCTAGCAATGCAGATAAGATATTCTTCTGTAATAGAGTTGTAGAAAAGAGTTAGTTACCTGAAACATTGAGAGATTAAGTTCCCCCCCACCCCCCGCCACAATTGTACAGTTAGTATGTGTCCCAGGCAAGACTTGATCCCAGATCTTTCTGAGCCCAATGCCAGCCCTTTATCTATTATGCCTCTCTACAAAATCTTAGGTTGCATTAATAGCAGATTAGTGTTCAATATGTGAGAAATAACAGCTTTGGCTGGACCACTTCTAGAATACTGTTTTCAGTTCTAGGAGACACATTTTAGGGAGAACACTGAAAAGCTGGAGTATAGCCAGGGGAGAATGACCAGGATGGTGAGAGCACTGAAGATAATACCACATGAATATCAGTCTAAGGCTATCAGGAAGTTTCATCTGAAAAAGAGCAGGAAGGTTATAATAACTGAATATTTAAAGGCCTACCATGCTAAAAAAAAAAAAAAAAAAGGATATGATTTGTTTTGCTTGACACCAGAGGAGAAGATCAAGATGGATGGGTAGAAGCAGGGCAGGTTACTCTGGCTATGATGGAAACTTTTCTAAAGGTTTGAACTGTCAGTAGAACAGATTGCATTTAGAGGTAGTGACTTCTCCATCCCCAGAGATCACTTAACACAGTCTAAAAGACCTCTTCTCAGGGATTCTATGAAGAATTTACCTATTTAACTATGATGCAAGATGTTCCTGAGATTCCTTTCTATTCTAAGTTGATGGAATGGGTAATATTTTGAACAAAGAGACATTTGAGTAGAACCCTAAAATAAGAGTAGCCAGCATTTATATAGCACTTTTAGGTTTGCAAAGGACTTTGCATACCTAATTTGATCCTCACGACAACTCTGTATATGGGAGGGTACTATTATTGTCTTCATTTTACAGTTGGGGAAATCAAAGCTAAGTTAAGTAATTTGTTTTTGTTGTTGTTTTTTAGGCAATTGGGGTTAAGTGACTTGCCCAGGGTCACACAGCTAGTAAGTATCAAGTGTTTGGTCTGAGGCTGGATTTGAACTCAGGTCCTCCTGACTTCAGGGCCGGTGCTCTATCCAGTGTACCACCTAGCTGCCCCTGAGTTAAGTAATTTGTCCAGGGTCACACAGCTATCTAAAGAATATCTAAGGCCAGATTTGAGCTAAGATCTTCCTGACAACCATTCCAACACCATCCAGTGCACTGCTTAGCTGCCACATGCGGTCTCTTTGCAGAGACCTTCATATTTCCAGGCTTCTAAGCTCACAAGGGAAGATAACCATAAATTTGCTAAAGGAGAAAGTGCTGCCAGACAGACCCTATATTATGTGGGAGTGAGTGGGGTTGCTGATGAACACACTCCAGGAAAGTAGGAAAAATAAATGGGCATGGGGGGAGGGGCCCTACCTGCTGAACATCTGCTTATTTTATGATCTATAAAAGACTAGGGAGCTTTTGGGGGTAGGAAAGATAAAGCTGAACTACCATTTTCTTGTGCTGCTTGCCTCTCTGCCTGTCTCTGACTCCCTTCCCTGACTTCCCCTGTCTCCAGTCCCAATAGGCCTACCCCAGGCTGTCCAGAAAATCATATTTAATTTATTTATTTCATTTGGTCCCAAGGTACCCTGAGTAGCTCCTTTTCAAGGGCCCTGACGTGGGCGTGCAGGAAAATACAATCCTAATTAAAATGACTGAAACCACCAGCAGTGCCCATTAATAAAACATCAGAATAAAACTGCATTTAAAAAAAGGCAGGCTTTCTCTACCCCCCAACCCCCTGCCAGAAGATGGGCAGAAAAAATGTAGGTAAGAAAGAATATGAAGTAAGGGTAGCATTTCTCATTCCTAATGTAGGAGAGGAATTATAGTTTAATCATTTCTGGGGTGGGGGTGGGGTGGAAAAAAAGTGCATACTGAGAGTCCTAAGATTCAGTTTCTAAGTCCTTCTCTCTGCCATTAACTAGTTTTCTGGCTTTGGGGAAGTCACTTCACTCCTATGGGCCTCAGTTTCCCCATCTGCAAAGTGGGGATAAGAATGCTTGTGTTACCTGTTTCACAGAGTGGGTTTAAGTGTATTTCAAAATACATTTCAAAGTACAAAGTACATTTCAAAGTCATCTAGTTGTGAGTGAGTCAATGCGCACTCATCCTCAAATTGCCAGGGTTTTGTTTGCTCCAAGTTGCTGCAATTGGTGGTGTAGGTGGGAGGAGAAAGTGTCTTCAAACCTAGAACTGGAGCCAGAACACCTGGGTTGCAGTCTTGACTCTACTACTTACTAGCTGTGTGACCATGGACAAGGCATTCTCCATCTCTGGGCTCT
Organism: Vombatus ursinus; assembly: GCF_900497805.2. Taxonomy (NCBI): domain Eukaryota; kingdom Metazoa; phylum Chordata; class Mammalia; order Diprotodontia; family Vombatidae; genus Vombatus; species Vombatus ursinus. Next base: position 9,188,163 of record NW_020954585.1, read on the forward strand.
ACTTTGCTCATTTGAGAGAACTGGAAGGGGAAGGGAGGAAAATAAACATTTATTAACTCCTATTATGTGCCAGGCACCCTAATTAACACTTTACAAATATTATCTCCTTTGAAGGGACCTTAGAAAGCAAGGAATCCATCCCCATCATTTGTCAAATCAGGAAACTGAGGTTAAGTGAGGTTAACTGAGGTTAAGTCCAAGGCCATGTGAATAATAAGTAATAGAGCCAGGATTTAAATTCAGGTCCCCAGGTCTCCTCACTGGAAATGCACCACACCAGGTCTCTTTTAGCCCTAAGATCACATTTTTGACACTAAAGGGTTTTCCTCACTTATTCTCAGGGCTAATACATATTTATTTCAGGTTTACAGTTTTTTGAAATAGCCAGAATAATCAAGGTTAAATGACCTGGGTTAGGCTAAAATTAATAATGTTTCATATTCACAGTGGGTTCCCCTGCCAGTTAATAAAATGATTTACCTGAACTGCTTTGCTCTTTATTGATGATAGGGGGTCCTACTTTTCTCCTCCAGTCCTTTCCTTTCTAGGAAAAGACAAGCAATACTTATTGAATTCTAATGTATCATTCTAATGATGGGTGTCAATAGTGGCAGAGAGATGTAAGAAAGAAATATGGGGTCTGTCCCAGAGCCCCTTGTCAGCAAATCTATCCACCACTACCCCCCTCCCCAGGAAGCTGAGAGTTCATTACCAGCAGGAGAAAAAAGTCAATAAATATGTAGCTATGATTTCAATCCTTGGCTGTGGCTAATCCTTACAAAAGTTAAGTCAATTTGCTCCCCTGGATGATGTAGGAGGGTCTGTTGGGGTCCAATGGGTTAGAGAGGTGAGAAAAGAATGACAGGGAAATTCACTAAGGTCTCCAAGAGGAATCTGGAGTCCTAGTTATGGGGTGCCTTGGAAAAAAGAGTATAACTAGAAAAAAATGAATAAATAGTCATAGGGATTGTGGGGAAATTTGGAGAGTGATGTTGGGGTATTTGGAGAATGAGAAGAAATATTTTATCTAGGATGAGTAATAAACAGATGATGCTCACCAGTTCTGAAAGACAATTCTTGTAGTTTAATGCTATGTAATCATAGCGTTTAGAGGTGAAAGGAACCTTAGAAATCCTAGATTTATCATCAGGAAGGACTTTAAAGACCATTGAATCCAATCCTCTTACTTGATAGTTTATGAAAAAAGACTCAGAGAAATGACTTAGCCACAATCCTACAAGGAAGTCAGGATTTGAACTCACATCCTTTAACTCCAAATTCTACAGTTTCTCAACTCTGCCTCTTCTATCCCATCCCTTACATTTTACAGAGGAGATAACCTGATTTGCCCAATGTCATACAGCTCAAAAGAAGTGAAACCAGGATTAGAACATAAGTCTTTTGACATCAAATCCAATGTCTTTCCCACTACTGAAGTTCAGAGAAGAGAGGGAACAATATGAATTGAAGTAGTCAGGAAAAGGTAAGAAAGCATTTGACTTGTCCCTTGAAAAAGGAGTAGGATTTTCATAGAAAGGAGAGGATCCCAAAATCATAGCAAAAGAGAAGAAACCTCAAGGTCTATTTAGTCCAACCTTTCATTTTACAATTGAGGAAACTGAGGCACAGAGAAGTTAAATGGTCTACATAGGCAACAGGTGGATTTCCTATACAGAGGACAAAATCAATAAATAATTTGGAAATATAAGGGATAAGCATCATAAATGTATGAGAAAGATTTTCAAATGACCTTTCTTTGGGGGTAGGGGAAAGAGTCGGAGTCATTTGGTTAATCCTAAGAAGCATCATCTCTGGACATTCTACCATGAAGATATTAGAGATCCTGTCCTTCCATGGGAAAAAAGGAATTCATGACAAGGCCAAGCGTTGGGATAAGGGTCCCCCTTATTAGAGTCAAAACTGGCAACCAATAGAACCAATAGAGTCATTGAAGTCACTTAAGATCTGATCCATTAATACATATCAAAACCCATTTGCATTATCTCTTTCAGAATGATTCTTATTCCTGTTCCCACATAGATAACATGTATCCATGTTATCCAGAGTATCCACCCAGAGTATGAGAAGTCTTCTTTTAGGACTTTTTACATCTCACGAGTACAGGGCAGTGATCAGGCTATCCATCCATTATCCTTCACTCTTACGACTTGAAAGATCCATCTCCTTTTTCAATCATACATTTCCTCAATGACATCTCTTATGCCATATTTTGCACATCAGTGGAAAAATGCTATTACTTATCTGTGCTCACCATACATTTTTCTAATACCCTTTGGGGAACCCATGCCTTAGATTCATTGGAGACTCCGGTGTTTGAATGAGTACTTTTTAGAGTCCACAGAAGATGGGGCTCCTTTGAATTTCCTGCTTATTGTCTGGGAAGAATTAATTTCATTTCTCCACTGAACCTGCTGTGGAACTTAGGCCATGTCTGAAACTGTAGACCAGCTCTGCTGTTTGGTGTCACAAACAACATGAAGACTCCTTGACATTTGTTCAACCTCCATACTGTCTTGTCACATTGCCCAAGGTCACACTGTTGGTCTTAACTCCTGTCCCTAAGTTTTCTAGGCAAATGTTTAGTAATCTTTAATGCTTCCACAGGCACCAGAGGAAGTGTGCTTGACATAAGAGAGGAACTTGGAAGCCCACTGAGGAAGAGGTAGGAAAAGATGGCCCAGAAACAAGGGTAAGACAGGACCTTGAATAAAAAGGAGAATGCATAGTTTTTTTCTGTTGGCTCTGCTCACTTCACTCTGCATCAGCTCATACATTATTTCCCAGACTTCTCTTAAACCATCCCTTTTATCATTTCTTCTGAGATAATAGTATTTCATTACATTCACATATCACAACTTGGTTAGCTGTGCCCCAATTAATGGGTACCCCCTTAGTTTCCAGTTCTTTGACACTACAAAAAGCTGCTATAAATATTTTGTAGAGATGAGCATGTTTCCTTTTCCTTTGCTCTCTTTGGGGCAGTGCACAGTTTAGTAACATACAATACTGTAAATACAAATAACTTCAAAAGACTTAAGAACTCTGATTAATGCAATAATCAATGTTGATTCCAGAGAACTCATGATGAAAAATCTATCCACCTCATATCACATAATATGATAATGATATCCACCTTAATATCACCCTATTATCTACCTCATAATAATAACTAATATTAATATGGTGCATTAAGGTTTGCAAAGCTCTGTATACATTATTTCAGTTGATCCTCAAAACAATCCTGAGAGGTAGATGCTATTATTATCCACATTTTATAGATAAGGAAATTGAGGCAGATGGAAATTAAGTGACTTGCCCATGGTCACACACCTAGTAAATTTTTGAGGCAGAATTTTAACTCAGGTCTTCCTGATTCCAGATCCAGTGCTCTATCTGCTCTCCACTACACCACCTACCTACAGAAGTCTACCTCAGTTTTCTCATCTATAAGATATAGATAATAATAACACCTACCTTGCAGTGTTCTTGTGAGGATCAAATGAAATAACATATGCACAGGGCTTTCCAAACTTTAAAATACTATATAAATTCTAGTTATGATTACCTCAGAACAGAAGGGTGAGGCACTCTGTGTAGACAAATAAATTATTTGGAAATGGCTGCCATCACAATTTGCTTTGCTTGACTGTTCATATTTGTTATGAGAGTTTGGTTTTTCTTTGTGGTTTTTTTTTCTAATAGGGGTAGCAAGAAAATAGATTTGTGGTCATTGAAAAAATTAAAATTAAATTTTAAAAAAAGAATTTATAGGGGAGAGAAGAAACAAAGATAGGAGGGATAGGAGAAAAAATGAAGAATAAGGGTTGGGGCTGGGAGAGATAGAGAGGAACCAATAGGAGATAAACATGAAAGCAAAAGTTTGTTGAGAGCAGGGTGAGATGAGAAAAAAAAGTGACTGTCTGAGAGAAAGAGAAAAAAAATTGGAAAATTTTGAAGGGGAAGAAATTTTTAAAAAATAGAAGTACTACTCTATCCCCACCTTTAAAATTCAGGAAAAAAGGAGGGAATGAAGGTGACAGGGACATATGTTTACCATCAATGGCACAGTGAAAAAGCTGAAGAAGTCAAAGAGCACAGATGTATGATTTATAATTATTATTAATAATGATGAGTTACGAAAAAAATCACTCACCTCACATTGTAAATATTTAGCCATAGATCATAAAATGTATGTGCATGCAGAGTTCTCAATCATGTGGATGTTACCCTATATAAATGGCCAATGTCTCCTCCAACACTGATTCCAGTGGGTGAGCCCTGTCCTTTCACTCTGACGCTCAGAGCTTCCCAAACCCAAAAGCACCACTCACTGATCCCATACCAGGGAAGGGCTTCCAGCTGCCCCACCCTTGCCCCTCACCGTAAGGTTTGCTCTGCTTACCTCTAATGCTGGGCAAGAATCAAAATATACCCCTGCAGGGGGCTAGTCCTCTTGTGTTAATTAAAGTAGCCCCTAGAACCCAGCTGCTGAAAAGCCTGTAAGAATGCCACAGGGAAGGAGAAAAGCACTACCATAAAAGGACCACTTCATGGCACTGAGCACATCAGAGCTTTCCCTCATTTAGAACTCAGTGGGATCATGCACACCCGCCTGCTTGAGCTGAAAATGTCCTACTTTCTACTGGGTACGGAAACCTAATGTTTCCTGGAGAAGTGGCTAGATGAAGGCAGCTGCCCATAAATTCACACTGCCCTCTGCAATGGTTACCCACTTCTCAGGGTCATTTTCTCCATCATGTCTGCAGGCAGTCTGAGAACAAGCTAGTTTTCAATTCACCATGAGTCTACACTAAGCTAATAACTCACTATGCTAAAACCTAATACCAATGACAATTGCCTGACATTGGTGTCCAAGATTTTGTGTACATATACAAGCTCATTTTACTATTTGGAAATAAGATTTTCATGTGTAAACAGAGCCAAAAGATTATTTATGAGACACCAATTTCACAGGGTATCTTTTGCTTCTTTCTTGGAGGAAGAACAAAAATGACCACATTGGCCTGAGGCCTCAGACCAGAATCACAGGAAAACACATGATTGCATTAATTAATCATTTAGCATTTTTGAATTGCCTGCTGTGTACCAGGTACTGTGCTAGGTTTGGGGGTTACAAAGGAAAAAGACATCAGTGCAAGGATCTAAGACAACTCCAAAAGACTCATGATGGAAAATGGTGTCCATATGCAGAAAAAGAACTATGAAGTCTGAATGCAGATTGAAGTATATTATTTACTCTATCTCTTTTTTTGTTTCTTCTTTCTCATGGTTTCTCCCATTGCTTCTAATTCTTCTTTACAACACGACTAATGTGAAAATAGGTTTAATATGAATGTATATGTTGAGCCTATATCAATTTACATGCCATCTTGGGGTGAGGGAGGGGAGAGATAGGTAGAAAATTTGGAACTCAAAATCTTATGGAAGTGAATGTTGAAAACTAAAAATAAATTAATTAATTTTTTAAAAAAGAAAATATGTCAAATCATTTTTGCAATATGGATTTACTTCTAATAATGATGATGATGTGGAAAAAACCTCTTTGCTTAATTTGTAATGAAGTTTTGGCTACAAAGAGCACGAAACCAGTCAAACTAAAATGACATCTTAATACCAAGTATGCAGTATACTGTGATAAACCAAAAGAATATTTTGAATGACTTTTAAAATCTTCAAATAAAGGAAAACAATGTTTTGAGAAATTTGTAACTGTCACTGTCCATGAAAAGTACTTACTTGCATCTTACAAAACTTCTTATTTAATTGCAAAAACTCAAAAGCCCTATATGACAGAGAAAATCTCTTGTTACCTGCTGCTGTTAAAATGTTATAAATAGTTCATGGGAAAAAGTAGGAGGGTGAAATTTGTAAAATTCCTTTATCAAATGAAACTGTTCGCAAAAGAATTTCTGAAATTGGTAAGGACTAATTCCACCAGCTTATCACCAGACTTAAGGGCCACTCAAAGTTTGCAATTCAGTTAGATGAAACAACTGATATTTCTAATATGACACAGTTGTTACTTTGTGTAAGATATGTTTATGAAGAAGCATACATGAGGGATTATTGTTTTGTTACCCTTCGGAAGGGTACACAAAAGGGGAGCACAAATATCTTAAAGTCAATGAATTTTCACAAATTAAGATTTGCAGTGGAAAAGTTGCATCGGAGTCTGTACAGACATGCAGAAGCAATGATAGGTGAGAACATTGGAAATGTAGCAAAAGTTAAGCTGATGGCAATGAACATATCACTTTTACTCACTGAATACTCCATTGGGAGGCACTCATAGCCAAAAAAATCACCAGTTAGATGTGCTTCAAGATACTATCAAAATCATTAACTTCATTAAAAGTCATGCCCTTAACAGTCATTTGTTTTCAAACTTATGGAAAGACATAGATTCCAATTACAAAAACTTATTACTACATGCAGAGGTAAGGTGGCTCTTAAGAGGGTGAAGTTTAGATAGATTAATGAAATTAAAAGATGAATTTGTTATATTTTTTGATTGAGCAGAAATCTGATTTTGTTAATTATTTTCATAATGACCTATGGCTTTCAAAACCGTGTTATTTGTCAGGTATTTTTGAAAAACTCAACAATTTAAACATGTCACTTCAAGGAAAAAATTGTAACATATTTATATTAAAAGGCAAAACTGAAAGTTTTACTTAAAAATTAATATATGGAAGAATAGTGTGGAAAATAGTTCTTTAGAAATGTTTACAGCTACAGATCATGTTATAATTGAAAATAACCTTCTCAAAGATTTAATTGTGAGAAATTTGTACAATTGTAAAATTGTACAATTTAATTGTAATAATTGATTATCTGAAATTCCTGGAGATAGTTTCAGAAATACTTTCCTTCAAATTTGGTTTCTAAAAAACTAATTTGGGTTTATAAATCATATTCAATTGAAATAGAACATGTCAGTCATCTGCCATTAAAAGTTCAAGAAGAAATTGCTGAGTTATCAAGTGACACAGGTTTAAAACTTGAGTTTCCTAAAAAATTGTTAAATGAATTTTAGCTTGGGATTAGGACAGAATTTCCAACAATTTCTGAAATAGCCTTAAACATACTTCTGCAATTTTGTACTACATATTTATGTGAAGTGGTGTTCTCAGCATTGATGATTATAAAATCAAACTATCGGTCAACCCTGAAAAACATTGAAGATACGCTTTGTCCTGCAGTATCAAATATTCCTCCAAGATTGAATTCTTTATGTAAAAATAAATAACAACATTCATCTCATTAGTATGCAAATTTGCTTTTGTCTTTAATAAATAGCAAAATCATATGTATACCAAAGAATTGTTTTAGAATAAAATTCTTTATGATTTATTATCAATAAATGTTTGATTTGTATGTCTATTTTATATACCTATATACCTGGGGTCACATAAAAATTCCTCTGGTGAAAAGGGGTCATGAGTGGAAAAAATTTAAGATGCCCTACTCTACTTCACAACCTAGATCACGCCTGCACAACATATAGCCCACAGGCCAGTGGAAATCCACCAAAGGATTTCTAGTAGGAAGTGAAAACTGTAGGATTACCACTGCACACTCTCCTGTGTTTGTGACATGACCCACGGCAACCAACCATTATCAGTTTAACCCATCTGCGACCCAAAGAAGAAGTTTAGCCTGTTTTAATTTTGGCCCCTACCTACTGCCAAGTTGTGCAGGTCTGACCTCGATGCTTCTGACAAACTAAACCGTTCTCCATGCCAAGTTCTAGCCACACCCTCTCCTCTCTCCATATCTTTGATCATACTATCCCCTTCTAAGTACTGTTTCTTCATGAGAATATAAGTTCCTTTATTTATTAAATTTTATTTATTTTTTTATTAAATGCTTATTACTTCTTTCTTTTATTAATGCTTTTTATTAAATGCTTATTACTTCTTTCTTCCCTTCTTTGGAATTGACTCCTCCTTTCCCTCTTACTTCTGAATTTCCTCCAGGGGTGGGGAACCTGCAGCCTCAGGGCCTCACGTGGGCCTCTAGGTCCTTGGGTGAGGACTTTTGACTGAATTCAAGTTTACAGAACAAATCTTTTTATTAAGGAGATTTGTTCTGTGAAGTTTAGATTCAGTCAAAGGGCAGCACTTGAGGACCTAGAGGGCCACATGTGGCCATGAGGCCACAGGTTCCCCACCCCTGTACAATCTATTGTTTTGCTTACAGTAGGCACTTAGTAAACATTTGTTGGATTGAACTGAATGTGTTACATCTGGGGCAGTTAGGTGATACAGTGGATAGAGCACAGCTGGGCCTAGAATCAGGAAGACTTATCTTCCTGCATTCAAATCTGGCCTCACACACTTACTAGCTGTGTGACCCTGGGCAAGTCATTTAACCCTGTTTGCCTCAGCTGCAAAATCAGTTGGTGAAGAAAAAGAGAAAACACTCTAGTATCTCTGCCAAGAAAACCCCAAATGAGGTCACAAAAAGTTGGATATGACTGAACAACAAACAATAATATGTTACTATTCCTGGGAATATTTGTTTTTTTGTCAGGGAATTCCTCATACCCAAAGCAAGGTATAGCTAATGCTCAATTTTCAAGTATGTTTCCCTCCTATTGATGGGGTTGGGGTCTGGGAAAGGAAAAATCCTGGACTTTCCCACATGGCCACATCTCTGGTGTCCCCCTGAGGCTATAATCCCATCAACTGGCCTTTCATTGTGGACCTCTCTATGGCTCCAGGCCATTTCTCCATTCTCCCTTGGCCTTGTGGTCCAGGTTCCTGGAATTCTATTACTTCATAGACTACTTGGCCACCCCTAGATCCCTCCCATAGACTTTCTATATATAAGGTCCATCTTGTCTCCATTAAGATGCTTAGATTCTTAAAATCTAGCCACTGCTTAGATTCTTAAAATCTAGCCCATCTGCTTACCCATGTTCAGACTCCTTAAGAGTCTGCCCAATATGATAATGTTCTAATAAACCTTGTCTTTGGCTGAAAGAAGGCTTGGGTCGCATTCTTTTGGGCAGGACCCGCGTGTTGTGATTTTGGGGTCCCAGGACCCCCTGAACCCATAAACCTCATCACTATAGGCTAGTAGAGGGATTTTTTGAGTAGTGAGGCACTTTAAATTATGCTATCTAGGTGGCCACCTATTTCACTTAATTATAGGACAGGATTAGCTTCTTAGTCTTCTTCCCTTTAGCTTTTCCCCAGTGACTTCTTCACTTGAAGGGTCTGATTGAATAGGTTCATATGATAATTCCATTCCACATGGCTTACTCATTTTGAGTCAATCATCTTCCCTTCTAGGTATGGTCTTCATATTCCCAGAATCTCAGACCTTTATCATATGGTTTCAGGGTAACTATTAGGGCAAAGAAATATCATCTCTCATTTCATTTCTTAGGTTTCATCACACATGTGCCCTATGGGATTGGCAGCCCACAAGTTGATAGGAAAGAATTTGCCCAACAGCTTTTTTTTTCTCTCACAGCTGATCTGACGGCTGGTCTGTCACCAAATTGAGAAATAAATCCATTCTTCCTGAGGAGAAATGACATAAAAATGATTCTGGAAGCATCTTGCTGTAATGTTAAAGGGAAAAAACAAAATGACAGTCAATATGCAAATGCAAAGCTGGTCCCATTGGGGGGAAAACCTCAATGCAAGGCTGATGCAGACATCTGCAGGAAGCTTAGCTAAGTGTCCAGGACCCCAGCATGTATCAGCCTAATGGCTGACTGTCAGTGGACAGAAATTTGGATCTCAGGCTTGACTTTCAAAAACAAAAACATTTTATTTTTCAGTAAGATTGTGGAAAAGATGTTAAGAATGTTCTCTCCCATAGTTAGCTTGCAGAAGTGGGAAATTATATCAGAGCCCTTTCAAATATTGTGAATATCCAGAATAAATTTGAAACACAAATTGCATGAAATTCTTCTGGGAGAGGACGTGGTGTCATGTAATCCCAAATTGAGTAAATTTTGAATACTTCATAATTAATACACAATTGGACATGCATATTGCTTAGGTTAGTCCTATATTATGTCTCAAATTCATGGCATCAGCTGTGATTAATTTTAATTTAATTCAGTGATTATTGATAAGGTAGCTACTATGTACCAGGCATTGTGCTAGGCTCTGGGGCTGCCTACTCAGCAAAAACAAAACACACCCTCAAGGAGCTTATATTCTATGTATGGGGAAGAGGTGGGAAGTGATATGTGCTAGAAAACTAAATGCAAATATACAAAGTAACTCCAGGGAGAAGACACTAACAATTCTAGGGAATCAGAAGAAGTGTCCTGGAAGAGTCAGCTTTTGAGCTGAGTTTTGAAAGAAGCTAGGGATTTCTATGAGCAGGAGGAGAGGTGGAGAAGGGAGCATAATTCAGGTATGGGGGACAGTCTATGGTTCTAAGAATGATAATAGCTGCAATAATAAATATCTTTAATAATAGATATCATGACAAATATAATTCATATCACACTTGTCTCAGAAGTATCAATTTTGTATAATTTTTTTCTGAAGAATATGAGTAGAATTATTTCTCTTTCAAAGATGAGTAAAATAGGAGCTCTCAGAAGGTAAGGGACTGATTATAGAAGTAAAAAACTGAGTTGTAAGGATTCTGAAAGGTTGAATGCATATCTCAGCAGGAAATTTCTCTGCATTATCGCTAATGAATGTTAATTCATCCTCTGCTTGGAGACTCCCAAGGAAGGGGAGCCAGCTACCTCCTAAGGTGGCCCATTCCACTTCTGTAGATCTTTAATTATTAGGAAACTTCCCTTTCTGTCTAGCAAGTTGAGATCTTTTTTAGATCCTGACTCAGTCCTCCACTTCATAAGCTATACCTCTCACTCTTGTGTCATCTGGAAATTTAATAAGTATGCCATGTATGTCTTCATTCAAACATTTATACAAAGCACCAAGCTCAGAGTGAGCTTAAATAGCAATTGTTTCTGTTCTTGCCAGAAACCCTGAGGGTCTTCCCCTCCCAAATTGTTTTTTTTTTTTGAATAGGCAAAAGAGGCCATTTTTTTTGCCTAATTTTTTTACCTAGCCTTAATCACTGAATGGGTCTTGCCTCAGACAAACTGAGACCTGGGAAAGACCTTACCTTAAAAAGGCCAAGGTCACCCATTGCATCTCCAGTTGTCCTGATCTATATTTTGCCACTGGACTCAGAAGGCTCTGGAAGAGAAAGTGAAGATGGTAATTTTGCACAACCCTGCCTCACTTAAATCCAATTCATTTGCAAGTCAAGACATCACCTTCCATCATCGGTCCTCTTTGAGAATGAAGGACAAACAACAACAACAACAATACAAAGCACCAGACCAAGGTGATATAATTGAGCCACTTCACTAGAGACCTCCTTCCAAGTTCACACAGTGCTACTCTAGATATTTTGTTGCATATGAAGTCTTTCTTTTTATTAATGACCTCCATGGGATATGTGCCTAGCAGTGAAATCTGTGAGTTCCCATGAAATTTTTGTGGAGAGATAGGGATATGATAATATAGGTAGGCTGATTCAGAGTTGACCAGACCCAAGAAATTCATTAATCACTACTTCCAGGGTCTAGTCATTTAATCAGTTCTAAATTAGCCTACCTATACTATCATATGCCTATTGCCCTACAAAAATGTCATGGATTTCTTGGGTTTGGCCATTTAATCAATTTAGAATGAACCTCACTATACTATCATGTCCATGTCTCCCCAATAAGAATATCATGAGAACCCAGAGATTCACTGCTAGTCACATGCCCTATGGAGATCATTGACAAAAAGGCAGGCTCTATGTACACCAAAATATTAAAGCAGCACTTTTTCTGTGGTAGCAAAGAAATCTAAAGAAGTAAATGTCCATCAAGTGGGTAATGGCTAAACAAATTGTGATACATGAATGTAACAGAATATTACTGTGCTGTAAGAAATAACAAATATAATTAATAAGGAGAAGCATGGAAAGATATATATGAATTGATGATGAATAAAAAACAATGACTACAACAATGTAAATGGAAAGAACAACAAAACAATAAAAAAAATCAATGATGCAAAGTTACAAAGAACAAGCATGGCCCCAAAGAAGAGATACCTCCCCCCTTCCTTTGCAGCTTTGGGTGTCTGCTGGGGTGAAAAGTGCATATACTGTCAGATTTTTTTAAAAATTAATCATCCTGATTTCTCTCTCGCAATTAGAGTTAAGTGGCAGGATCACACAGCTAGTAAGTGTCTGATATCAGATTTGAGCTCAGGTCCTCCTAGACTCCAGTGCCAGTACTCTAACCCCTGCACTGCCTAGTTGACCCTTCTCTTTTTTCTTTAAAAAAATTCTTAGGTATATTGAATGGGCAAGCAAAGGGGGGGATTGAAATTTTAAGTGATGTGGAAACAAAAAAAAATTATCAATAAAATATTTTTTAAAAGAGAAATCATGGGGATTGCTTCAGATTTTTTAAAATGTGAGTTTCTTAAGGGTGAACCTAGAGGTTTTGCCTTTCTTTATAATCCCAACCCTTAACACAGTGCTTCACACACAGTAATTGCTTCATAAATGCTTGTTGACTATTGACTAACTGATTACTTGAGACTGCATATACTCTTTCTACAAGTCATATCAACCTATTAACCCTATTATAAAAGGAATTGAAGTTATCCTGGCATTTACCTGTTCTTGATGAAGACAGGCTGGCTCTTAGTGTACCACTTTCTTCCTTCCCAATTGCCTTCTTTAATCATACTGAGAATTGAAGTCAGATAGTTTGAAGAGGATGTGGGCCAGTTTCTGATTCCATACTAACTTTTTGGTTCCACATAATTTTCCACATGATAACAGTGGCTCAGCAATTATATCTGCCAGATGATTTAGTACCTTCAGATGTGGTTCATCAGGGCCTTGTGACTTGAATTCATGTGAAAGACCCCCAGGAGACCTATTTCCGAATCTTCATTTTCTCATTGCTTATCTAACAACAATACCTTAACCAGTGTGGTAATGCTTTCCACAATGGAAACTAGGGACCCTACAGCTTAAAGCTGTAGGTGACACAGAAGATAGGGAGATGGACTTGGAGATGGGAAGACCTGAGTTCAAATTTGGCCATAGACCCTTACTAGCTGTGTGACCCTGGGCAAGTCATTTAACTTCTACTTACCTTAGTTTCCTCAGCAGTGGAATGGAGATAGTAATAGCACCTATTTTTCAGGATTATTGTAAGGATTAAATGAGATATTTGTAAAGTGCTTAGTACAGTGCCTGGCATACATTAGGTGCTTAATAAATGCTTGTGGTTTCTTTCTTTCCTTCCTTCCTTCTTCCCTCCCTCCCTCTCTTCCTTCCTTCCATATTTTATTACACTGAGTCCAGTCCCTGTAGAGATTGAAAAGGATTAGGTGCTGCTATTCTGAAGTGGGAGAGAGACTGAGGAAGTAGCTGGCATATTTTAGGGAATAAAGTGGAAGAATCTACTAATTAGTTAATGTTGCATTTCCATTCTCTGTACACTAAAAATACTGACCTTCATACACAAGTCTTTCTACTGACATGCTCATTCAACCAACCTGAATCAAACTGAGTTGCTTCTCTAGTTGATAGGATGTAGAATACTGAGCCATCCACATTCTCCCTCAATTCTCCTTGTTATCAAGCTGATAAATATTAACTAGAATCTGGGATCATAGAAGTAGAACTAGAAGAGCTTTCAGAGCCCATCTAGTCTAATTCCCAGTTTTTATAGAGAGGGGAACTGAGGCCTGGGGGGATTAAGCAACTTGCCCAAAGTTCTGTCAGTAGTAAGCATCAGAAGTGGGATTTTAATAGAAATCCTCAGCTCTAGCAGCAATGCTCTTTCAGGTGAGCTTTACTGCTCTTCAGTGTGTCCTATCCAGTGGCACTGGACAAGATTGTAACAATTGTACTCAATTTTTCCCCTTGGACAAACCTAAATTGGTTTCAAAAGTAAAGGGGGAATGGCTAACTCGGCCTTATAAGCACCACACTGTATCCAACTGAGTAATCCTGTGCTTGGGTGTCAAAGTGTTTCCTGGCAAAGGCAGAGAAAGAAAGACTGCTCCTTACTGGACAGAAAAGGTTCTATCAGATTCATGTTACTCTTCCACCTTGAGAGGCCAATACAATGGAGAAGGGGGTGGCTTGACCTCATTTTCCCCCAGTGCTCTAACAAGAAAGTTTGTTGACAAAGTAGACATTAGTACACTGGATAGACCTGAGATAGATTAACTTGAGAGTTGACTATTGTTCTTTTAAGTGACACTTAATGGTTCATATCTTCAATCTTTGACATTTTGAATGACAAATTATTTCTTCTAAGTTGTGATCATTAACTGCTGTGTAATGGTGAAGGACAACTATAGGCCCTTCCCTCCCTCTTCTCCCCCTCCCCCCACCCCATTTCTTTTACAGGTCTTTTCCAAGGCTGCCTTTCAGCCAGTGCACACAGGGATAGGTCCTAGTCTGATGACTTTGTCTTAGCCCACTGTTTATAGCATATCTGTATGATTTAGTAGAAAAAAAGAGGAAGGAAGAAAGGAAGAAAAGAAAAGAAGAGAAAAGGCAAAGAAATAAAGGTTAAAGAGACAGAGGAAAGAAAAAGGAAAGAAAGAAAAAAGAAAAACAGAAGAGAGTACAAAGGAAGGAAGGAAAGAAGGGAGGAAGAAAAAAGCATTTATTAAGCACTTGTTATATGCAATGCACTTTGCTAAAGCTAAGGATACAAATAGAAAATCAAGGCAGTCTCTACACTCAAGCTGCTCACATTCTAACGGTAGAAGATAACACATATAGGTTTCAGATGGAAATCAGATGTAAAGATCCCATGGTCTTTTGGGTGCAGCAACAAAGCAGATAGTGATGCTTGTCTTTTAATTTCATTTCTCCTGAAAACCATCCTCATTTCTAATGATGCTCTATTGGACAGTGCCAAGAACTTCATTTTCCAGGTTTTCAGAAGATGTGACTGCACCTGTGGAAGTAAGTGCCAGGCTTCATCTCCACAGGAATTTCTTTCCAGGATGATGACTATAGAAGCTTGGCTGGAAGAAGGATTAATGATGTTGGAGGTACTGACACTCCTATGATTCTTCAGCTATCTGTCTGATGGTGGCACTTGGTCAGTAGTGGGTGTTGGTGGTAGCAAGGGAAGTGGGGTCCCTTATTCACTGTGATTACTCCCCTTACTCATGGCTGTAGGACTCTGGTAGGAAACAGGGCTTGAGACCTAGATGTCATTCTCTACTCCTTACTCCATCTTACCACCTGTATCCAGTCTGTTGCCAAGTCCTGTTGATTCTACCTTCCTATCCTAATATATGCACCTTCTCTTTTCTGACATTGCCACTACACTGGCGGAGGCCCTCATCATCTCACTTACACCTGGACTATTGCAGCAGCCTATTGGTTGATATCTCTGTCTCAAGCTTATTCTGCTCCAGTCCAACTTCCCCTCAGCTGCCAAACTAATCTTCCTAAAGTGCAGATCTCATGTCACCTCCCCACCCAGTAAACTCCAGTGGCTGCCTCACCACAATCAAAGACAAAGTCCTCTGGAGTTCAAAGCCCTTCATAACTTGGTCCCCTTCTACCTTCCCAGTCTTCCTACCCCATACTCCCCACCATGTACTCTTTAATCTAGAAACATTGACCTCCTTGCTGTTCCTCGAATAGGACACTCTGTATTTAGACTCTAGGCATTTTCACTGACTGTCTATGTCTGGAATGCTCTCCCTCCTCATCCCTGCCTCTGTGCTTCCATGGTTTTCTTCAGGTCTCAGCTGAAATCTCACCTTCTATGAAAAGCCTTTCCTGTTCCTTCCTTAATGCTAGTGTAGTGTGTCTATATTGATGTGATTCAAAGGGAGGCAAGAATAGACATCTTTAGCATCTTTCTACCCTTCTCCATGAGAAACTAATTCCTCCTCAGAAGGGAAGCAGGAGCTTGTACCCAGAAGCTAGCTACCCTGCTCCTTTCAGAGAGAGGAGGTACTAGGCTAGAATTATATCTATCTGCTCCCTTAAATATTTTTAGTCTAGGGAAGTAACTTTAAGGTTCCAGCTAAACTCCTGATCACTATTCATCAATGAGGAAAGTGTTTCCAAGCTTGATATCGCTTCCCAACAAATACCAGTTTCATAGTGAACACACATAGTAAATAATAAAATAAATTATTATTTTTCCAAGTATATAGCAAAACAGAAGTCAGAGAAAGTGTACATATGAGAATATACACCAGACAATACATATTAAAGGAGCTCTCCCGTTGGGAGCAAGGTATCTCAGCTCAACTAAGAGAGTCCCAGATTTAGTCAAGGGGAAACTCCCCACAGTCTGAATATGACAGAGACTGCTAACTCCTCTTATGATAGTTTCCACCCAGAGTCTTTCACTTCAGTGACTTGAAGAGAGATTGGAATGGTCCATCTTTTCTCTTCAAGCTGGAAACTTCAAGAAAAGAGCCTAAAGAGACCAGATCTCTCTTTTCCCCCCTCTCTTACCAACTCTACCTCACCCTTCATGCAAACTTGGGGCATTGATCTCCACCAATGAGGAGAATCTCATACCAATGAGCCCTGAGGCTTCAGGTTATACGTCCTTCCTCTGTTGATTACTTCCAAGTTTTTTTTTTTTCTGTATATAGCTTGTGTTTACAAATTAATGTGTTCTTGTTGTCTTCACCATTAGATTGCAAGCTCCTTATGAACAGAGATTGTCTTTTGCTTTTCTTTATATCTCAGTGCTTAATGTAGTGACACACAGCTGTTGTTGTTATTGTTGTTATTTGTCCTTCATTCTCAAAGAGAACCATGACATCAGGAAGGTGATGTCATGACTTGCAAGTGAATTGGATTTAAGTGAAAGAGGGCTGTGCAACATCACCAGCCTCACTCCTCAGAAGTCATCTGGATTCAATGGCAAAATATAGATCAGGACACATGGAGATGGTCCAGGATGCAGAGGGAGACCTAGGCCTTTTTAAGCTAAGGTCTTTCCCAGGTCTCAGTTTGACTGAGGCAACTCCCATTCAGAGATGAGCCAAGAATGGCCTCTTTTACCTATTCAAAACAAACAAATAAACAATCTGGGAGTGGAAGATACTCAGGGTTTCTGGCCAAAATAGAAACAATTATTATTTACATTCATTCTGAGCCATCAGGGCCCACACAGTGACAGGTGCTTGGCCTGGGACCTATTATTGGCCAATCAATGAGACAAAGACAGCACTTAATAAATGCTTATTTATCAATCAATAACTTGAAAAAATACACCCTAACTTAATTAGTTTCTTCAAATACTAGCATTAGATCTGACTGGAGACCCCATTAAATTAGGCATTGCCAAACCCAGCCTCTTAGACCTCCCAGATATGAAGAGATCAGGCCACTAAGGGGCAAAGAGGTAAAAAAAAAAAAGCTCTGACAATTGGATGTGCCATATATAGCTGAGATATAGTGATTCACAGTTCAGGAGAGATAGCACAAAGACTCCAAAGGGAAGGAGGAGAGGAACTGGTAATGAATAGGCCTGAGAAACTGAGATAGTAATATTTGTTATAGGGACTTAACTCTAATAGGGGCAGCTAGGTGGCATAGTAGATAGAATGCTAGGCCTGGAATCAGGAAGTTCAAAAATGGCCTTGCACATTTATTAGCTATGTGACCCTAGGAAAGCCATTTAATCTCTGTCTGCCTCAGTTTTCTTAACAAAAAATGGGGATAATGACCTTGCAGGATTGTTATGAAGATCAAATGAGACAATATTTGTAAAGCACTTAACATAATGCTTGGCACATAGTAGGTACTATATAAGTGATTATTCCCTTCCCTCTACTAGACACTGAGCTGTGATTTTTTTTTTTCAGGTATGTGTTACTTCTTTAAGGAAGAAAGATAGAACTCATTGGATGAGAGGACACGGGTGATAATACTGTCTTGATAAAGGGCTCAGGCCTTCAATAAACCTCTTCTATGGCTAATACATTTGTTAGCCTTCATGCTTGCAGGGGGCAGAGGGATTTTTAAGAGAAACAAATCAGATTCTGATGTTCCCAGGGGAAACTGTTGGTACAGTCAAATAAGTCACAGGAATTATTAGTCTACTTGAACCCCAGTGTGTCAGAGATCAGGCTCTGACATTTGAGCTACATAGAGATAGGAAGACTGAGGCCCATATAGGAGAAATGACTACCCTAAAGTCATACAGCCACTTAGTTAGCAGAGCTAATACTAGAATTCAGCTCTTGTAACCTGCACCTATCCAGCAGTCTTCCCTCTTCACCACACTGTCAGCGTATCTAGTGGGTTTGTTTCATCCTTTTCTGAATCTAGTTTGAGGCTGCAGTTGGAGGCATGTTTTCCCTACATATTCTCTAAAAGCACTAAGTTCTAAAATGGCACTCTGATGAAAAATTTCTTTAGCCTGTGATTTAAATGCACTCGTACCTCATTTTCCATTCCTGCCCCCAGGAGACAAACTCTGGTGCTTGATTGACAGTTGGATTTGTGCTGCTTCATGGGGTCATTTATTATTGGTTTGGTTACCTGGCTTTTTTTTTCTTTTTTAAAGGAATGCCACCATGACTAATATACAGTGAAAAGAAGGATGGCAGCACCAATAAAAAATCAATGCAAACCAGAGGCAAGAAAGAAATATTTCAGCACTTACTAGTGAGTAAGAAAGCATGGGACAGCATGTTGGATGATTGTTCTCTACCTTTAAAGGAATAAATGGGGACCAGGAATTTGGTAGTCTGAGTTTTCAGAACTAAAATATGATTTCTTTTCTTCTTGTCTTTGTCTTGAGTCATTATGAATAATGTATTAAGGCTACCTGCAACTTTAAAAGTAAAAATGTTGCTGGTATAGATGAGAAGGCAGAGTATTCCAGGAAATGGCGGTTATCAGGGGAGTGTCCCCCCCACCAAATGTGCAGGTCTGGAGCCAAGGGGTATACTTATGTTCATACATGAGAGAGAGAGGGAGAGAGAGAGAGAGAGAGAAAGTTAGTTCTCCTTTTAAGCCTACTGAATGGGCCACTCTTCTTTTCATTTACTTACCATCTTTGACCCAGCATCAAGGGTTGGGTACCACTCTGATTATGCATATACTTTAGATGGAGCAGGCCCTAGTCCAGAAGATCAGACGGCCTCCTCAAATTACCCTTATTATAGTGTGAGAAAAAAATACTGAAGACCTAGGTTGGGGTCCCAGCTTTGCTTTTTATTGTGTGACTGTTAGGTGCTATTATAGTTCTGTGTAGTTGCCTCCTGGCAAGATATAAGAAACCCCAATATATGAAGCACCTTATAAAAGTCCCTTACTAAATATTAGCCCATTTATTATATATGCAATATGCCTTGGAGTCAGGAGACTATCTCATAAAAGTTAGGAGTTAAATCGGAAGTTCAGGGGAAAGGGCACACTAATGCGCTGTTGAAGGACTTGTGAATTGGTCTAGACATTTTAAAAGCAATTTGAAAGTATGCCCCAAAAGTCATTAACCTATGTATATCCTTTGACTTAGTGATACCACTACTAGGACTATATCCCAAAGATATTAAAGAAAGGGGTAAAAGGCATATTTACAAATATATTTACAGTAGATCTTTTGTAATAACAAAACAAAACACAGAAACTAAAAGACTGTCAATCCATTATGGGAGACTTAAACAAATGACAGTACATGAATGTAATTGAATATTATTTTACAATAAGAAATAACAAAGTGAATAGTTTCAGAGGAAATTGGAAAGACATGCATGAACTGATGCAAGTGGAAGTGAGGAGAATCAGGAACAAGTTATATAATGAGAGCATTAAAAAGAAAAACAACTTTTAAAAACTTTAGAACTCTGATCAATACAAACCCCTATTCTATTTGAGGTAAAATTTATATGGCTTTATTGAAAGACCCATTAAACAACTACTTCACCATGTGTAAACTTTCCCCTTTGATACCAAAATATTTATTGGATTTGAAAAATATAAAATTCTTAATGTACCCAAGGAAGAACAGAGACTGGAGGCTTTGAGATCGAATCCAAAGGTCAAATCAAACTAATGGATGCTTTAAAATACTCTAGTCTCCTCCAGGTAAAACACATCAAACATGAGAATATATAGGGGAAAGCAGAGGCTGTAAACATTAAGAGGCTGAATGCTATCCTGAAGTCAAAATTAATGGGAAAAATACACTTAAAGGAATTAATACTTTTTCAATGTCCTTCTTAACACATACTTTTGGTGTATGAAAATGGATGACAGTGGATCTAGAATGTATCAAAAAAAGGTCACTGTATAATGATAATGAAAGAGAGGGTTTATATCCCATCACATCTATAGAAAAACAAACCTTTCTTCATTAAAAAAAAGAACATTGATAGATATTTTCAGAACATGTGATAAACAGACTAACGATTAACAGAAATACTTTTGGAATCAACAGACCTTATTTCACAAAAGGCTGGTCACAGGCATATGGCAAGGGATTTATCAAGCATAAATGAAAATGGCTTATCACCCAGAATCTAGGTGGTACAGTGCTGGACCCGGAGTTAGGAAGACAAAAGTTAAAATTCAGTCTCCGCCACTTTCTAACTGTGTGAACCTGGGCAAGTAATTTAATCTCTCTCAGCATCAGCTTCCTATTCCATAAAATGTGGACAATGATAGCACCTACCTCCCAGAGCAATGAGGGTCAAATGGAATAATATATGTAATGTGCTTTGCAAACCTTAAAATTCTATATAAGTGCTAGCTATTATAATTATAGTTATTATCTCCAGATGTGCCTATGAAACAGGTAAGATTCAAGAATGGAATCAAATCACACTATGAAAGTGACATCCACAAGAACTCAATCAACTATATGTTGACAAATAAACATCATAAAAGCTTATATTTGATTATAGAAATGGAGAGGTTTATGAGGACAATTCAGGATTAGGTCATTGCCAACAAAATTGCAAAACAGTTATCCTCAAGAAGCTTGGACTTGTTGATAAGTGAAGTTATTCAATGAATAGTTTCAACTATACAACATAAGATGAGCTTACCTTCCAATACTTTTATTCAGTTTTTAAAAAGCAATTATTTTATCCACTTGCACAATAGTCCACAAAACTTTAAATATGAAAGAACAATAACAAGATAGTGAGTTGTCCTCAGAGTATTTCTATTTAAATATAACCAAATGTTATGAGGAGACAACAATGAGAGGAGGAAGAGGAGGAGGAGAAGATTTTAAGCAAATAAGCTCAACTAAAACTGGACCATTTTGACAACCAAACTACTGCTTTTCAATTGCCTGGACATAGCATTGAGCCTGAAAAATTAAGAAAAATGTTTTCAATAGATATCTTCATAACAAATACTCATAATCTTTAAGATGTGTGGAACAAAGACTTTCAAAATAGAGACCTAGCAAAATTACGTGGAAATAGGATGAAGGGAAGGGAACAAGCGTTTACTAAGTTCTGATCATGTGCCAGGCTGTGTAAATCACTGTGAAAAATGCTTTACAAGTATTATCTCATTTGATCCTCACAACAATACTGGGAAATAGATTTTCCTGGAATCCCCATTTTACATATCAGAAAACTGAGGCAGACAGAGATTAAGTGACTCACCCAAAGTCATATAGCTAACAAGTGTCTGAGGATAGATTTGAACTCAGATCTTCTTGACTGAAGAATTAGTATTCTATTTACAGCTCCACCCACCTGCCTCATGAAGTTTATGTCATCACTGTCATCCTATCTGCTGCTTGACATATATCAGGGATGCCTAGAGTAAATGAACTTATATTCTAATATTCAAATATAAAAAGTTATTTTATCTACTTATGCAATATTCTGCCAAAAATTAAATAAAAAGAACAATCTAAAGATAGTAAGTTGCCCCAAGATTCTATATCAAACAAGATGGGGGATATGATTTCTACATAATGGTGATTTTCCCCCCTACTAGAAATGCTTTAGTGCAGAAGACACGGAATCATGAGCTGACATGATGACTAAATGGACTAAAGCCATAAATGTTTTCATTATGTACCAACACTAGATCATAACAGAGTGGGAAGTGATCTTTGCAGTTCCATGCAAAGTTATTGTCAATGATACACTCAGTTCCAAGCTCTCTCAACATATTGCTGATCAGTGCAGGGAAACCATAAGAAATAACTTCATCACTAAAAGTTGATTAGACAAAATAAGAGATGAATTGAAGGAGCTACTAAAATTAGAAGAACTTGGGGTCATTGAAAACTGTCACAATGCAAACTCCAGAAATTCTACCTAATAATGAAATTGATGACAAATACAATATAATTGTCTCAAATTATTTGGAAAGGGAGATAGGCACACTTTGGCTGGAATTTTGGAGAGCTCTTTTAAAATCTGATGATATGAATCCATCTAGAATAACTAGCACTTAAATGGTACTTTAAGGCTTGCAAAGCGCTTTACATATGTTAATTCATTTGATCTTTACAACAGCCCTGTGAGGTAGGTGGTATTATTATCCTCATTTTGCAGATGAGGAAACTCAAGGCAAGTAAGAGGTTAAATAACCTGCCTAGGTTCACACTGTTAATAACTGTCTCAGATATTTAAGGATTTGATTAAGGATGAAGAATTTGAACTCAGATCTTCCTTACTCCAAGTCCTACACTGTGCCACCTAAAACCCATTATACCAAAAAAGAATAATTCACAATGCCTGGCATTTGCTATAATTATCATGATTGAATGCACTCTTCCACAATATTTGGCAGAAAGTATAAAAAAAATTTCAGGACCACCACTCAACACTACATGAGGCAGCCATTGTCAAGGTAAGAACTACAGAAGGATAAGTAGATTTATCAAAAAAAAATCTCTTAAAGTCAGGCATTAAACAACACCATGGCATATGCAACTTGAGAGAGTTATTAAAGATCTTTGAGAAGGCATTGGAAATTACATTAATGTCTAGTTGGTTTTCATAGTAGAAAACTTGACTATAATATCACTCAACTAAAAAATAAAACAAAAAAAGAGAAACGTATGGAATGAAATCTGAAAAATAAAAGTGCATCAGTAATTCTTGATTTCTTTAATCAGCAGTTGAAAGCAAAATTTAAAAGTTAGGGTGATACAGTGAGTCAAAGCAGCTTAAAGTACAAAATGAGCAACTTAACATCCATCAAAAACTTGACAAAGGCTTTAGGTGCAAGAAAGGGGCAGAGTGTGGAAGGGAAGGCCAGAGAAGGAAGGTATGAAAACTTTCATGTGATATACGTGGCAAGAATTCCAATACAATAAAAACATAAGGTGGACCAAAAGGAAAACAGCAAACTTGTTCACTATTAGTAAAATGAACAACAGAACAGTTATCTCAAGGGAAGTTGACTAAACTAGCTAATCTACAAAACCAGCCAGCAGTGGAGTCAAATAAAATCCATTATTATTGTTTCAAATGCTTCACAGTGGCTCATGAATTACTAACAAAGCATTTTACCAACTTCTTCTTAGATACAATCCTTATGCCACCTGTCTTAACTGAAGGCATCACATTTCTACCACTAAAAGCTGAGAAAAATAGTGATACCTCCAAATATAAGCCAATTACATGTTTGTGCACTTTATACAAAATATTCACAGCTTGTATCATGAAAAAAATCTATAAATAATTACAAGAAAAAAATAGCTGAGGAGGCAAAAGGGTGTGCCAAAAATTCCCCATAACATTATAAATTCTGTAATTATTAAACAAACTACCCAAAAGCACCAAAACATTTATTCTACTGTTATTAATTATTACAAGGCCTTTGGCTCAATTCTCCACTCTTATATTACTCATGTACTAGCTTATATACTTATATACTAGCTTACTCATATCCTAGAAATATATAAAATAGACCCAAGTAGAGTGAGTACACTGAAGTATTGTGTGTCTGCATGGAAAACCATTGTACTTAAAACATATTATAAACACAATATCATGAAACAGTGATGTAAAATGTGGTATTTTTTCAAGAAGATATTTTAACTATGGTTCTGCCCAGCTTTAAACCCTACATTACCTTTCTAAACAGAACTAATTGTGGCTTCCAAATTAAAGAAAGAGTTGTATCAAAATATTTTATCAATCACAAGATGACATCAAGTTATATGGCTCCATCAAAAGAAAAAACAAGCTGAGCGGCTACTCAATCTCATAAGATCTTTCTCTGATCTCATAGGATTTTTCTCCAATAACATCAAAATGTCATTTGGACTCAATAAATATAAAATTCTTAACACATGCCTAAGAGATAGAAACTGAAGACTTTGAGTTTGAACTCCCAGGTTAAATTGAACCAATGGATGAAGGCAATACTAATAAATAGCTAGGTCTCCTCCAGACAAGATATGTTGCACATAAAGTTATCAAGGAGAAAGGTATGTCTGACTATGTTGAGATTTACTGGCATCCTGAAATTAAAACTCAATAGGATGAACATGTGTAAAGTAATTAACATCCTAAACAGTACTGGTTTTAATATACACTCCTGAAAAAATTTGGAAATACACACACAAAAAAAATCCCATACAATGTTAACAAACCCAGGGCTCATCACTCCAAGGCAGCTATAGAAAAAAAAAATAATGCTTCTTTGGCAAAAAAAAAAGAGGAAAATGAAGGTGGAGAAAATCACACAATAATTCAATTGGGTCCTCTACAAATTTACATTGCATAGGCTCAACTGGGCCCTCACTACTGTTAGGCAATCTTTCTGTGCCTCGCATCAACTCACTATCACACTTTTCACAGTGGCTCTTCCAAACCTTTTCATCCCTCTTCAAATTTTCCATGATTCCTCTTACCCCCACCCTCTCAGCTGAGAATCTTGCTTCAAAATTGAGGCAATTTGCCCTGAGTTTCTTCTTCTCCCCGCTTCTTCATCTCATATTACTCACATGTCTTCTTCCACTCTCTCCTCCTTCACCCCATCTCACATGAAGAGATAGCCTTATTCCATGCTAAGACTAACTCCTCTACCAAACAAGCTATCTCATTCCAACTCCTCCAATGGATTGCTCCCTCTGTTATCCCTATTCTTTCACTTATTTTCAATCTCTCCCTCTCTACTGACTCCTTCTCTGCTATCTACAAACATGCCCATGTCTCCCCCATCCTCATAAAAACCCTCACTTGATACTTCTATACCTGCTATTATTCCACATCTCATCTGTCCTTTGTAGTTAAACTCCTTGAAAAGTCTGTACCTCCACTTTTGCTCCTCTCACTCTCTTCTTAAGCCCTTATAGTCCAGCTTCTGATCTCATCATTCCACCAAAACTGCTTTCTCTAAAATTAAAAACAATCTCTTAATTACCAAATCCAACGGACTTGTCTCAATTTTCATTCTCCCCAACCTCTCTGCAGCCTTTGACAATAGATCCCCTCTTTCTGATACTATTTTCTCTCTAAGTTTTTTGGGACACCATTCTCTCCTAGTTCTCCTCTTACCTATCAGACTATTTCTTCTCATTCTCCTCTGCTGGATGCTTGTTCAGATCCCTCTCTCTCTCTCTAACCATAAGGTGTCCCAAAGGGGTCTGTTATGGGCCCTTTTCTCTTTTCCCTCCATCCTACTTTGCTTGTTGATCACATCAGTTCACATGGATTTAATTACTTCTATGCTGATAATTCTTAGATCTGCCTATAATGTCCTAATCTCTCTGTTGGCCTCTCATCTCCCCCCATCTAATCTATTGCCAAGGCCCATTAATTTCAGCTTTGCAACATCTTTTGAATATGCTCCCTTCTCTCATCATATAATGCCATTATGCTGGTGCATGCACTCATCACTTTATGCCTAGACTATTATAATAGCCAACTGGTGAGCCTTTCTGCCTCAAGTCTCTCACCACTCCAATGCATCTTCCACTCAACCACCAACATGATTTTTCTAAAGTTTAGCTCCAACCACCTCACCCCCCCATTCAATAAAATCCAGTGGTTCTCTATCAACTCCAAGATCAAATACAAAATCCTCCATTGGGTGTTCAAAGCTCTTTTAACCTAGTCCCTCCTATCTTCTTTCACCTTACTCCCTACCATGTAATCTTTAATCCACTGACACTGGTGTACTTGCTTTTCCATAATCAAGACACTCCATCTACAGTTCTGGGAATTATTTCTGGCTGTCTTTCTTACCTGGAATGTTCTCCCTCCTCATCTCTGCCTATTGGCTTCCCTGGCTTCCTTTAAGTCCCATCTAAAATCCTATCTTCTATAGGAAACCTTTTTCAACCCCTCTTAATTTTAATGCTTTCTCTCCATTCGTTATTTCCTATTTATCTTGCATGGATTTTGTTTGTATATATTTGTTTGCATATTTTCTCCTCCACTAGATTGTGAGCTCCTTGAGATCAGAGACTGTTTTTGCCTCTTTTTTTGTATCCCTAGCACTTAGCACAGTGCCTGGAACATAGTAGACACTTAACAAATGTTTATTGACTGTTTATTGACTGAAAAGGATTAATAGGCATTCTCAGAGCACTTGATAAACAGATAAAAACCTACAGAAATACTTTTGGAAAAATAGCCATCTTTCACTGAGCAACAGTAAATTCTGAGAATATGTCCACACCACTGGATTTGTTGGCTATAACTGAAAGCAATTTACCTCTGGAGGGAGCCTATTAAATAGCCAAGATCAATGAGTTGGAATCAAAAGGCCACCCGCAGGAGAGTTCATAATGGTAATTTAGAACCAGGTTATCACCACAAGAAATTACAGAAGGGTTAGCCTTAAGGAGATACGATATAATGATTACCACAGATTATGCAACAAAATAGCACAAATAGAGCAACAAATCTCTGACTTTATAGTCAGCTATCTTTCTTCTGGTAGCTTCTGTCCTTTCATTCTCTGACTCTTCCTGTGCTAAGCTTCTGTCTCATTTTCCTGACTGAAAACAGGGCTTCCTTGTGTTATGTGACTCATTGCTGCGTAACGATGAGATATTTAAAAATTCACTTTTTTTTAATCAAGTATATTCCCCAATGGTCTTTACACACGCATCCCATAGCCCACAAATAGTTCTTTGATTTATAGTTTCTCAGCTCTATCCTTCAAAATTCTGATAACAGTCATATATAAATGAGGTGATTGACCAAAACGCACTGCAGCCAACTTTACCTGAAACAATGCGATACTTTCAATCAGTTCCTCGCACTGCACATATCTGAGGAAGAGTTTTCTCTCAGGAAGCTCCTCAGTAATGTCTCAAGCTGCTTTTAATTATACAAATGTCCTTTTTCTTGTTGTTTATCCTTTGTTCTCAAAGAGGATCAATGAGATCATGATGGTAATGTCTTCAATTGCTAATAAATTGGATTTAAGTGAGACAGAACTGCACAAAATCTTCAGCCTCGCTGTCTCCTCCAGTCACTAAAGTCCACAGTGGCAAGACAAAAGTCAAGATGACTGTTCTTTTTCTACCCCTTTTGGCAAAATAAAATGTCCATCTGCAAAAGGAGCAATACTTTGCAGGAATACTTTGAAGGCATACTTTGTAACTCATCCCTGGACCATATCTGAACTCCACAAAACATAAAGATGAGAACAAATTAACAATAACAACAACAACAAAAATAATAATATACTTTTTACATGATATTGAATTGGGAAACAGCCAGAAGAAACATTAAGCTGGCTGATAAAGTGGCAATGGTCTCTGAGGATTTAGGAGGTCTTTATATCATTACCAAAATAGCTTCTTGTGTGAGTGATTATGAGGGCATATGATTTGTTATGATTAATCAGAATTCATCATACATGGAAGGTCAAAAAGGAGAGGTGCTAGGATTATTACTTGAAGTTCAATTCAATAAATATAATTTATTTTTCCACAGAGTCCTTCACACAGAATATTGCCAAACACTTTGCACTCCGACGAGATCTAGTTAAATGACTTAAGTTATTTGCTTGCAGACCAAATGGACTTTTATGAACATTTTGACTGTCCCTATGTACTAAATGAAGTGATATACAGTCATTCTCAACATAATTTCTATCATCACCATTATCTTTTCTCGCTCTGACTCTTTTGTCGAGCATCAGGATGACATGAAATGATAATTGCAGCAGTATTTCCCACATGGAGGAAACCACTCTTTTTTCTTCAAGTTAGTCTTCTCAGAATGACCTATCATTGGGACCATGGGAGAAAAGGCAGAAAGGGGGTGCCTCCCTTTCACACTGAGTATATTTTGTATGGACATAGTTATTAGTATGTTATCTCCCCATTAGGATGTGAGTTCTTTGGGAGACAAAGGCCATGCTTTTGCTTTTCTTTATATTCCCAGGACTTAGCAGAGGGCCTGTCACAGAACAAATGCTTAATGAAGCTCTAGCAGCTATTGTCATGCTGGAACACCTCGACCTCTATAATTTCCTCCTCTGATTGCTGGGTTCATCCTCAAACCTCCATTTAGGGAATAATCTATGACAGCCATGCTTACTGAAAACTTAGTTCAGCTTGTGACTCCCTGAACCCCTTCTGGATCCCGTCAATGTTTTCCTTCACGGGAATGTAAGCTCCTGGAGGGCAGAGACTATCTTGCTTTTTTGCTAGTATTTGTATTCTCAGCCCTTAGCATGGTACTTTGCACAAAATACATGCTTTATAAATGTTTTATCCATTTAATAAATGCTTGATGATGGCAACAATAATGATGAAACGACAAGTGACAGAAATGAGAAGATGAGAGAAACATCCAGATAGGGAGAGAGGTACCAATCAAGTTAAGAAAGCTTCCTGGACACTATCTAGGTTAAGCTTGAAAGTTCATTGAGAGGAAGAACCAAGACTAATCCCCACAAGTTACCAACTGTGTACAAATAAACCCTCAGATAGAGTTATTAGATATTGAGGTTTTTAACCATGTGCTATTTAGTGTAGACAAAAAAATACTTTCTTTCCCATAAACAGATCATTAGAAGACCCTCTTATTCGCAGTTATGCAAAATGTCTCAATGGAAATGAACCTTGCTTTCCCTAAGTCGCTCACAATGGCATTTCTACCATTCTTCCAGTTTTACCCCCAATGTTATCAAGCTGGCTTTGGGGACCATTGCAACTCTAAGAGATGAATTCTGCAAGCTAGAAATACATTTGATACTGCTGAGGTTTTATTGGACATAAAACTCACAGCCTCCAAACCTCTCAACTTCAGCATTTCAACTGCAGTTCTGTATGCCAGTGGACTTTACTGTTGCTATTTCAGGCTGTTCAATCCAAGAGGTTCACAGACCTTTTTCCCCCAAACAGGATGTTTCGCCGCATTCCCTGACTGCTTTCTTATTCTGGCTCAGCAAAAACCCATTGGCAAAGGGTGTATATCATCTCAGGAATATAGACTAAGAACTGTAAGGGACCTCAGAGATCATCTAATCCAATACCATCATTCTAAGGATGAAGGAACTGAGATCCAAAGTGAGGTCATTCAGGTAAGTGATTTGTGAACATGTCTTCTGACTCCAAAGCCATCACCTATCTACTACTCTGAGAGTACAAATAGAAAGAATGAGACAATACTTATTCACAAGGAGCTCACATTCTACCAGGGGAAACAGACACATGTAAGAGCCCTATGAGAGAATGGACAGAGGGTCAGCCTTGAAGCCAGAAAGCTGCTGTTGTTTAGTCATTATCAATCATGTCTGACTCTTTATGACCCCTTTTTGGGGTTTTCTTGGCAGAGATACTGGAGTGGTTTGCCATTTCTTTCTCCAGTTCATTTTTCAGATGAGAAAACTAAGGTAAACAGAGTTAAATGACTTGCCCAAGGTCACACAGCTAGTAAGTGTCTGAGGCTTTGAACTCAGGTCTTCCTGACTCCAGGCCTGGTGCTCTATCCACTGCACCACCTGGCTGCCCCTTTGAAACCAAGAAGACTTGAATTCAAATAGCACCTCTGACATATATTGGCCAAGTAGTGCTTCAGGCAACTCTCTAACATTATAAATTGTGGAGAAGGTGATGACCTATGTTGGTGGAGGAAGCTCCTTCCACCAATGGAATCACAAGGTCTAGAATCACATAGCCTTTGAGTTCTATGCCTCAGCATCTGCTATAAACTATTTGAAGTCTTCCTAGTTCATGGAGCTCAACAGATGAGGTGGATTAATAATTATCAGAAGCTACAACTATAGAAGATTAGAACTGGAAAGGACCTTAAATAGATTTTCATCCAACTACCTACTATGTACTTGGAACTGTGCTAAGTAATTTACAAATATTTTCTCATCAGATCCTCACAACAACCCTAAAAAGTAAGTGCTGTTGTTGTCCCCATTTTACAAATTTTACGAAGAAACTGAGGCAGAGTTTAAGTGACTTTCCCAGGGTCACACAGCTAGTAAGTATCTGAAGTTGGATTTGAGCTTATGTCTCCTGACTACACATACCACTTAGCTGCTATAGGTATATACCCAGATGCACATATATACATGTACTCCTATGCATGCACAGATCAATCGCTTAACAAACATTTCTTAAGCACTTGCAATGGGCTAAGCACTGGGACCAGAGTAAAGGATGGAATAGTTTCTATTCAAAAGGCACTTATGTTCTACCAGGAGAGACAACAAGGACATAGGTAAGCATATGATACAAAGTAAATACAAATAATAATAATGAATAATATTTATATAGTGCTTATGATGTGCTAAGCACTTGACAATTACTATCTCATTTGATCCTCACAATAAACATAAATTGTTTAATACAGAGTAGTTTGAGAGGGAGGGCACTAGACTTTGAGGGAAACAAGAAAGGTTTCATGGAAAAGATGGTGTTTGAACTGTGTCTTGAAGCTTGGGCTCAAGAAGCTTGAGTAGTCTGTATCAGAGGTGTCTGAAAAGTGGAAGTGAAAGGAATGCATTCCAGGCATGAGACACTGCCAGTGCAAAGACACAAAGAGGGGAGATGGGGTCACAGAGATTATCTCTAAAGAGGGCCATTTTTTTCTCTTCCTGATGTTCCACTCTGTAACACAGATTTCAATGGCTCCTCACGAATCTTATCCTGAAAAGATTTCCCTCCACACTGTGTGGATGACAGATTTGTCCAAGGACTTAGCCTCCATTTATATCAAGGGGCATTTGTAACAGGGGGCATATGAGGGCTTGGATCATGATCAAGTTAAAAAATGAAAGCGAACCAACAGTAAAGCAAACAAAGGGTCACCAATCAAAAGGAAACTCAATGCTAACATAAGAAGTGGACACTCCTCTCATCTTCTCTGATGCTTGCAAAAAAAATGAAAGTATTTATAGTTCACCAAGCTGTTATTTTAGACTGTTATGTGAACCAGAAAGGGATGTGGTCCTTCTAACCTAAGATTAAGACGCTACAGAAAATAAAAGCCTGAGAGCCTGAACAAGAAACAAACGTAGAAGATTGATTTAAAAAAAAAAAAAGACAGATCACCTTGGTAACTGAGGTGGCATATACTGGAAACAGTACTGGATTTAGTCAAAGCGCCTAAGTTCAAACCTTTGCTGAACCGCTTACCAGTACTTCCAGGCAAGAGGACCTCTCTGGGCCTCAGTTATATTGGTTGTAAAATAAGGGTGTTGGACTACACATGAATTGGTCCTTTCCAGCTCAGAAACCCTCTCTCTTCGGAAACTATTACATCATCATCATCATCATCATCATCACAGGCTAGCCTCAGCAAAACTACAAATAGGTAAAGTTTGTTTCTCCCTTCACCATCAAACACTCAGAGCTAGAAGGAACTTTAGAGATCAGCTAATCCAACCTCTTCATTTTATAGTTGAGGAGGGAGACAACTTGGTACAGTGGAAAAACCAATGGCTCTGCAGGTCAGAAGACCTAGGTGACCTTGGGCGAGTCACTTAACCATAGGCCTTATTTTTCCCATCTATTAAATGAAAGGGTTGGACTAGATGGCCTCAAGAAGTAAAATGACTACTGCAAACTGATGCAAAGTAAAATGAGCAGAATCAGGAAAACATTGTACACAGTATCAGCAACATTGTGCGATGATCAACTATTAATGACTCAGCTCTTCTCAGAAACACAATGATCTAAGACAAGTATAAAGGACGACTCACAAAGGACAATGCTATCCATATCCAGATACAGAACAGATGGGCTCTGAATGCAGATTGAAGCTTTTTTTTCATTTACTTTATTCTTTCCAGCATTTGTTTTAAAAATCTGTTTCTTCTTTCACAACTGTGACTAATATGGGAACATTTCTTACATGATAGCACATGTATAAACTACATGAAACTGCCTACATTTTCAGAAAAGCGGAAGGGAGGGAGGAAGAAAAATTTGGAACTCAAAATCTTGTAAAAATGAATGCTAAAATTTTTCTTGACATGTAACTGGGGGAAGAAAAATAAAATACTATTAAAACATTAAAAAAAAATTAGGAAAATGACTTTCCAATAGTCACAACTGGTAAGTAGTAGAGCTGGGATTCCAACCAAAGGCTCTGATTCTAAACTCTTGCCAGTAGATCAAACTACCTGCTCCAAGGACCATCACAACCGACAGCTATCCATACACCCTTATTAACTATGCCTTCCTCCCTCCTACATACCAGCATTGCTCTCAGCTGATTCTCAGCTCATTTCTATCTAGAGGTAGAGCTGATAAGGTCTAGATTCAATAGTCTTGGAGTCAGGGGACCTGGGTTCAAGTCCCTCTTCTGTCACTTCTCTTGGTCTCAGTTTTACATCTATAAAATGGAAGGTTTGTGTTAAATTGCCTCTGAGGTCCCTTACAGGTCTGGATCTATGATCCTTTCCCAGGGATATTTGTACTTTAATAGGCAACTCAAAACCTTCAATTCCTGAAAAAGAGAAAGTCTCTAATGAGAATTTAAGTCACTAAGGAAGATAATGGTGGAGTGGGCAGTGGTAGGAGGGCCTGATACTATTGCATAGGTGAATCATTTGGATACCTTAGCAGTCCTGAGGTCCCAGTCCTGGGGTTTGAGTCCAAAGTCAGTCTGCTAAGTCCACAGTGTGTGGTCTGCCACTATGGTCTATGCCAGGGGTGGAGAACCTGCAGACTTGAGGCCACATGTATCCTTCTAGGTCCTTGAGTTTAGCCTTTTGACTGAGTCCAAGTTTTACAGAATAAATCCTTTTATTAAGGGGATTTGTTCTATGAAGTTTGGACTCAGTCAAAGGCCATACTTGAGGCCCTAGAGGGGCACATGTGGCCATAGGTGGCCTCGAGGCCACAGGTTCCTCATCCCTGGTCTATGCTATTGCTTACTAATCCAATTCCAAGCAATCCTACCAGCATTCCTCCAACACCTAATAGGTGCCCATTCCTTAGAGTTGGAAATATTGATGCTGCCGGGATTTTTATTGGATATAAAACTGGTAACCTCCAAACCTTTGAATTTCAGCATGCAAACTGCAGCATCAAACCCTAGTAAATTTTTATTTCACTCTGGGCTCCTAAAGTCAAGTGGCTCTCTGTCCCTTGAGTATAACTCAAACATAATGTTTCACTCCACCACCAGCTGCTTTCTTGGCCCAACTCAGCAGGAACAAATCCACACTGAGTGCTCCATGCCTCAATGCCTTCAGTAAGTAACTCCTTTATAGCTGTGCTGTGACATAGAGCCCAGGAAGTCAGGTAGATTAAATATGTATCAATGTAATCATAGAATTTTAAAACTAGCAGAGACCTTAGAGATAAGCTGGAACAGCAGCCTCACATTATAGATGAGGAAACTGAGGCCTGTGGAAGTTAAATGACTTGCCCAAGGTCATACAAGTAATAAGTGCCAGAGGTGGGATTTGAACCTGAGTCCTCTGACTTCAGAACTAATTGTCTATCTAATGGGAAAGAATTTGTCAAAGGTCTCACAGCTAAATGTTATACCTCCTCTTCTTTCCCCTCTCTCTTTTTCTCATCTTATCAGCTCCCTTAGGTTCAATTATTACAATTACAATATTCAATGATTACAACAATCTATCTATCCAGCTCTACTTTCTGTCCAGAGCTCTAGCCCCAAGTCAACAACTGCCTATTTCTAACTGGATATCCCCTAGGCATCCTAAATTTGATATGTCCAAAAAGAACTCATGATCTTTTCCTCCAAACCCATCCCTCTTCCAAACTTCTGTTTCTATCAGGGGCATTCCCACCAATAACCCAGATTTACCACCTCAGCTCTTCACCTTCTTCAGTCTCCACAAATCTAATCAGTTTTAAGTCTTAAGGATTCTGCCTCCACAATAGATTTCCTATCCCTCCTCTTCCCTCCTCAAACATCTGCCACAGTAGTCTAGACTTTCATCACCTCTTGCCTGGACTATGATAGTCTCCTTCACTAATTAATCTCTCTGCTTCTAGTCTTTTTCCTCTCCAATCCAACCTCCACGTAGAGTGGAGTGCCACAGTGATATTCCTAAAACACATCTGACCATTTCCACTATGCTTTGTAGAATCCCTAGGTTCCTTCAAAACACAATTTAAGTGCTAACTCTAATATGAAGTCTTTCTAGATTCTTCTGGTTTCCAGTGCTTTCTTGGACTTTAAATTATCTTTGATTTATTATATATTTATGTTGTAGAGTCAGCTAGTGGATAGAGAGCTAGACCTGGAGTCAGGAAAACCTGCCAGCAAATCCTGCCTCAGACACTTACCAGCCGTGTGACTATGGGCAAGTTCTTTTACCTCTCTCAGCCTCAGTTTCCTCATCTTTAAGATGGCTACAGGGGCAGCTAGATGGCAAATTCAATAGAGTACCAGCCCTGGATTCAGGAAGACCTGAGTTCAAATCTGTCCTCAGACACTTGACACTTATTAGCTGTGTGACCCTGGGCAAATCACTTCACCCCATTGCCTCGCACAAAAGAAAATAAAAAGCAAACAAGAAAAAAAAAAGAAAAAAGATGGCTTTAACAAAAGCACCTACTTTATGGGGTTGTTGTAAGGTTTTTGTATCAAATGAAATTATATATGTAAAGTGCTTTGCAAGCCTTAAATGGCTATATAAGTGTTAGTGATGCATGTGTAAATGTTGCTTTCTCCAATAGAATTCTTTGAGGGCAGGGACTGTTTCTGTTTTCTTTTTGGATCCTTATCACTTAGAACAGTGCCTTGAACTTAGTAGGTGCTTAATAAATGCCAGTGGACTGATTTACTGATTCTCTATAATCCTTCAAAACTCAGCTAAAATGCCATCACCTACAGGATACTTTTCCTGATTCCCCAGAAACTGATAGTGCCTTATTCTCCAACACACTTCTATGTGTACATGTTGTTTCCTTCAATAGAAAGTAATCTCCTTCAGGTCAAAGGCTGTTTCGTTTTCTTCTTTTATCCTTAGTCCCTAACATAGTACTTGGAACAAGGTACATGCTTAATAAATGCTAGTTGATTGATTCCAGTTCTTAGAGACTATGATTCGGTGAAAATGGTGGAAGAGGATAGAAAAAAAAAGTTATGCTTCTTCATCCCTCCAAAAGACTCTTCTGATAGTTTTATAGGAATAGGAACTAAGCAGGACTACCCATTTGCCAACCCTGACAGTCTTCCCCCAAGGAGGCAAGAGACAATAGAGGCACATCCCATACACCCCCTCAGGTCTTGCTTGGGAGTCCAAAGAAAAATTTGCATTAATTTCAAAGACTCTGTTCTCAAAAGAATAAAAGTTTCAGAATTCCAAATTTTCACTCTCCTATATTTCAGACTTTGAGAGTATGGCATCTAACTGGCCCTCATTGTTGTTCAGTCATTTTCAGTCACGTCCAAACCCTGTTTGGGGTTTTCTTGGCAAATTTACTGGAATGCTTTGCCATTTCCTTTTCCAGCTTATGTTACAGATGAGGAAACTGAGGTAAATAGGGTTAAATGACTTGCCCAGGGTCATACAACTAGTAAGTGTCTGAAGCCAGATTTGAACTCAGGAAGATTAGTCTTCCTGTCTTCAGGCCCAGCACTCTATCCACTGCATCACTGGTCCTCAGTTCACCCTAAAAAGCACTAGAGTGATTTCAATAGTTCCTGGATTTCATTTGTCCTTGTATTTCTTTCCCTCAGTCAAAAAGTTCCCACAGACTTTAATTTACTGGCTGGAATGAAGGGTTCCTGGAGGCTGGAGGGCTCTCTATTTATATTTCTGGGATCAACAGGAGCTAAAGGAAGCCTGTTCACCCATTGGCAGATTGTACTCAGCAATACAAATCTGCATTTACCCAGCATGTCCAAAGAAAGATTTTGAAATGTTGACCATTCATCTGAAGACTCCTGCCCCACTCTGTGGCCTAGAAACTTTCTTGAGAGAGAGAGAGAGAGAGAGAGAGAGAGAGAGAGAGAGAGAGAAACCGACAGCTTAATCTTTTGTCAACCCCATCTAAAAAATACCAGCAACAGAGACTTCCCAGAAAAAAAAAAGAGCGTGTAGGATTATGCCTTTCTGTCTCCCAGGAGTACAACTTACTGATACATAGCTCCATCTAAATAATAACACCCAGATGTTATTTCAGCTCTTCAACAGTCTTGTGAAAAATGACTCTGAGTGACCGAGCTCAGGCAGAATCCATAACACCCAGGTAATTAGACGTTATAACTGCTGGGCTACATATTGGGGTTTAAGTGCCTCTCTTCTGTGTGGCTTTCCCACACCGGGATGTGTGTTGCATGAGGAGGGTAGAGTATGTGGGGGGATTTTAAGTGCAGGATGTGTTTGTGTACTAGAAAAAGGATCTTTAGTGAAGATAGAGCCTCCTGGACCCTGCTGCTGGATTCTATGTCTCCTGAGCTTCTAGGATCGAAGGATGATGGGCTCATTAGATTCAGAGATGGAAGGGATCTCAGTGGACATCTGCATCAACCCTCTCACTTTACAATGGAGAAAAGTGAGTCCCAGGGAAGTTTAATGAATTGCCTGAGGTCACAAAGGTATTAAGTTTCAAAGGTTGGATTTAAACCCAGGTCCTCTGATTCTAGAAATGGTCAAGAAGCATTTATTAAGCCTTTATTTTGTTCCAAGCATGATGCTAAGTGCTATTCAAAGGCAAAACAGTCCCTGCCCTCAAGGAGGTCACATTCTAATGGAGGAGATAATATGTAAAAAAAATTATACACAAAAGATACTTTTGTGTAAAAGGTGCTTTGTAAAGCACCACATATAATCATAGTATGATGAAGCTGGACAAGACCTTAGAGGTCATATAATTGAATACTCTCATTTTTCAGATGAAGTAATTGAGGCCCAGGGAAGTTAAGTCACACGGTCAAAACTGTTCAACAAGTTATTGAGAGAGTCAGGCCTGGAACCCATGTTTTCTGACTTTTAATTCAGGGGCAGCTAGGAGGCAAAGTGGACAGATAACTTGCTAGAGTTGGAGTTGGGAAAGCCTGAATTAGAATCCTGCTCTAGTATGTTTTAGCTGTGATACCTTAGACAATTCATTTGGCCATGGCCAAAGGAGAGACAAGCAAATTCTTGCTACTGGCCAAGGGAGTTGACCTACAATTCTGAGCTTTGCCCTCTCCCCTCCCTCACTGTTGGTAAAACAGTTTGTGGTTAGGAGAACCTGTAAAACAAACAGGAAGGAGGAAGCAGAGAAACACTGCAAGCAAAAAATATAAGTGAGGATTGATGAAGAGCAGACCAATTATGTCTGGAGTAACAATAATGAGTCAGGGTTTGGACAGGGCCATTTCAAGATCCAAGAGCTCTGGGATGAAACCTGAATTGTTGATTGGAGTGGAGAAGGTGAGGAAAGATAGTGACACACACTTCCTTTCTGCTTCTCTCTCCAGAGGGCAAGTCCAATGAATTGTGAGTTATTTACTGACTTTAAATTCCTTTCTTCCCTTTAGGCTTGGGAAGCAGTTAACTTTTGTTCTAAACTCTGTTTCTTAAGCCAATAAATGTGATAAAACTGTTAATCAACATAAACCCCAACTGTTTTTGGTAATTTTAACTAAGGCTAACATAGAGAGTCTTTGTTTTTGCAATGAAGAGGTTTGCCTGAGTTGGGCTGGAGGCTTGGAGTTAAACTTTGTAATGGGTGGGGTTGGGGCTATACTCTGCATGTTTGGCAAAGAACTTGAAACCAGGAACTCCAAGTTAGATTTGAATTGATAAGAAGCCATAAGAGGGTGTACAGCAGGGTAACCACATTGACCAAAAGCCATGCCTCCATGAAAGAAACTGAAATGAGTTCTTAGGGAAGCTCCACCCACACCAAGGAATGTGGTAATGAGTCAGGGCCCTGGGCTCTGGAGATGATTGACAGCACATCCTGCCCCAATAGTGTGTAAGTTCTTTCAGGCAGTAACTTTCACTTTTTTCTCTGTATTCTCAGTGACTGGCATATTTCCTGGTACTTAGTAGGTACTTAAAATGTTTGGTAACCCTAGTCCCAAAATGCACTGGTATGGGTCTCTCTCCTCATTGGTAGGGAGCAATCCCTGCCTCCTCCAGGGGCCTTGAGAGGCCAAGGAACTGGCGAAGATTTGCTCTTAGTGTTCTGGAGTCACTTGAATCTATTTGGGCTTCTGTAGTTACTTCCATGGAGACAACCTCACTTAATGGAAAAAAACTCAGGGAAGAAACTAACATGCTAGGAACTGGCCATCTCCATCAGGTCCCTATCCCCAGCTTGCTACATCAGAGACTTTGAGGAACTTCACCTTGGGTGAGAACTAGCACTCTTTCTTGGTTGAGTTTAATTACCTCACTCTCATTGGGAGGACTCTTTCACTCTGTGATGTCACATATGTACATATGTGTGTGTATTCCTGTGTATATTTTCTCTGATATCTATTTGGAAATCAACTTGGATCAATGGGTTTATTTGCTATGCTTTGTTTGTTACCACTTGGAACTGGTATTGGGTGGGAAGAGAGTCTAATTAATGAAACAGTGATTAGAAGTTAATCTGAACCTCAAAACCTCATCCCCAGATTCATAATGTTTAAGGGTGCAGATAGATATGCTTCTAGCCTAGTACCTTTTCTCTACAAGGAGAGCAGAGTGGCCAACTCTTCAGGCACTGGGAGAGTGAACCTTTTCTCTCTTGCTAACTCTACATTACCTCTCATGCAAGCCTAGGTCATTGATTTCTACCAATGCGTAGAGTCCCATACCAATGGTTTTGGGACTAGGGTTACAATTTCTTGAATGAATGATTTAATGAAGCTATAAAATGGGGCATGAGCAACCATCTTTATAGTATTTATCTTCCCTGGGTTATGAGAAAAGTGCTTTGTAAACCTTGAAGCACCTCCAAAATGGGGATTATTATACTTGTGATAGGGGACTGGCCAATGAAAGCACAAGTGCTTTGTGCACTTAGGTGAATGAAGCTTGTCCTTGTAAGTGAAGCTTCACTTTCAGAAAACCAGGCTCATTTTTATAGTGCAAAGTTTTCCTGGGGCCTGAATCATAAAAACAGATTGTCATGGCATATATATGCCATAAGGAAGGTCTAAGAAAAAGAAAGTTTTTCATGATACGAAACAATTATGGGTTTTTAATGGGGGCACAGATTCATGCTAACTTCATATGCTTGTCAACTCTGTCTGGACGTGTTTGGAATCAATGTCAGAAATCAGATGAATGAGACAACAAAGGAGATGAAAAAGGGAGTGCAGGAATTTAGGTGGCAGCCATAGGAGAAGAGTTCTAAAAAACAAATGTGGGAGAAGCCAGGTCTATCTAATAGCTGACCTGATGCAACAGCAACAAATGAAAAAAAAAATGATTGATTTCATTAGCAAAGTGAGACTCTGGAACTCTTTTAGAGTGAGACCAACTATATCTTCCCTCTCAAGGTTCTAGGGTAGCCCTGAAGGAGTAGAGGTGATTATTCTCTAATGTTATTGGTCAAGTCCCATTTTGGCACGTTCCCCCTACTGTTAACCACCATTGTTTATTGTCCAGTTTCATTTAATCAATTAACATATATAAGTTTTACAAAAGAATATTTACTGGGACATAGCAAGATAAAAAGTTATAAGTATTTCTTCCCCAAAACTGAGGGCACACTCTCACATGTAACAACTTGGCCCTTATGGAGAGTGGACTCAGACTTAACACAGTCTCTGCATAGCAGTCAACTCACCAAGCTCACTCAAAGTGGGGCATGACCTATAGATGAATAACCCTGCTACTTCTGGTCTGAATCAAGTAGTTTATTTGGGACATTGCACTGTCTGGCTTCTGCAAAATCCCAACACAAACTTCAACACCCACACTTGTGGTGGGCTCATTCTCCTGTTCTTCCAAAGCACACAAGGTTGTGCCTATATCGAATCTTCTTCACCTAAAATCTGGGAGGAATAGACATAACAGTGGCAGCCCACCAGGCAGGACAACTACACCAAGAGACTCATTTTGGCTGGTAAGTGCCTTTGGAATCTACCCCAGTTCTGGGATACACAACCAACCAATGACTTCTCTTTGCCATGCAATTAGTGGACAAGAAACAGTGGCCAAATCTATGTGCATACTCCAAAATTCGGTTCACCAGCCCTCCCTCCCTCCCACCCCTTACATTACAAAAGGAATCTTTCCTTTTAAAAAAGAGTTCATAGCCCTATCTTTTGGCAACACTTGGAGCATTTGACTCTGTATTTAATAGAAATTATAATAACTGACATTTAACTAGTGTTTTCAAACTAGGTGAATTGTGTATGCCGTCTCATTTGAGCCTCACAATAACCCTGGCATGTATTAAAATCCCCATTTTGTACATGAGGAAACTGAAGCTCAGAAAGATTAAATAAATGACTTGCCCATAGCCTTATGGCTTAGGGAGGTATAATTGACCTGCTCATGGTTACATAGCTAGCAAGTGTCAAGGTATGGGGGTGCAGTTTGAATCCAGGATTTCCTCTTTCCAAACCCAGCTCATCATCCACCACATCAGAGGGAAAAGGTAAGAAGGAACTTGAGGTAAGTGTCTTTTTTGAGGTAAAGTGACTTTAGTTGTGAAATCACTATTAATTGAAATTCAATCAGAATTAGAAAAGAAAACAAAACCATCTCAATGTGTGGGACAGTGACCCTAACACAATGAAACTCAGAGACTTCTCAAGGTGGAAGCAAAAGTTACTCTTTATTACAATCTCTCGAGAAGGGGCCTCCAGTACACTACCAGCAGGAGAGAGGCAAGGCACAAAAAGCAAAATGAGGTTATATACCCTAACGTAAACAAACCCCTATCCCCTGCAATCCCTTCTTCTCCTTGGTGGGAGGGGGGCTTACAATCTAGGCTCGAAAATTCTTCCGTGGAGACAAAGAACAAGGAAACAGGGTATAGCCAATCCAAACATATATGTCCTTATTTAGCAAACCTAATGCTGATGTGGCAGTGGTGTGGCAATCAAGGGGGTGAATGGCCAGAAAGCCTGGACAAACAAGATACTTTCAGGGGGACGTTGCCTGATGTACTCCCTTATCTTGTTTACATATTTGTGTAAACCAACAAACCAAGAAATCAATTAATCAATAACCTAATCTCCCCCTGTCCTGTTTTCCTATCAATTCTGTGGGAGCCACACTGTTAGCATTCCTCACATCAGCAAGGGGAATGACTTCTGAGAGGCTAGGTAACTTTCTCCCCTGTTAACCACTTGGTTGTGTACAATAGGTACACCTTAGATAACTATTACCCTTCACCATTTTTTGGGCAGTTAGATGGTATAGTAGATAAAGCACTGCACTTAGAGTCAGGGAGTTGTTTAAGTCATTTCAGCCATGTTCAGCTCCTCATGACTCCATTTGGGGTTTTCCTGGCAAAGATACTGGAGTGGTTTGCCATTTCCTTCCTTAGCTCATTTTACAAACGAAGAACTGAGGCAAATAGGGTTAAGTGACTTATCCAGGGTCACACAACTAGCAAGTGACTGAGATTGATTTGAAGATCAATATTCCTGATTCCAAGCCCAGTGGATGACCTGAGTTCATATCCAACCTGAGACATTTATTAGCTGTATGACCTTGGACACATCCCTTAACCTCTATCTGCCTCAGGTTCCTCATCTTTAAAATGGAGATAATAATAGCGCCTACCTCCCAGGGACAATGTGAGAACCAAATGAGATAATATTTGTAAGGCACTTTGTAAACCTTAAAGTTTGATATAAATAAATGCTAGCTATTATGACATGTTATGTCACAGCAGTAGAATACTAAGTGCAGAGGCTGTTTAGAGTTTATTTGCCTAGCATCTAGCAAAATGCCTTACATATAGTCAATGCTTAATAAATGTTTGTGTATTATGTGATAAAATGGAAAGAACACTTCTAGTACTCAAAAGACCTGGGTTCAGGTACTAATTCTTCCATTTATTATCTGTGTGACTTTGGACAAGTTACTTCACCACTCAGGAATTCAGTTGGACCAGGTGACCACAAAGACTTCACTTTCAACTCTAAATCTTGTGATCTGTGAGTTGAATTGATGCTAGAAAACAGCCCTAGAGATCTTCTGGGCCTACCATCTCAATTTTACAGAAGAGGAGACTAAGACACAAGCAGTAGCATTTTTTTAGGCATCACCTCTCCTGCAGGCACCGCCAGCTAAATCACAAGGAGGTCTTAAAAACTTTGGGTAATTGGCCCCATTGCATGACAATATGACAATAATCTACCCTATTGAAATTGAAAGAGCTCTTTACATGCTGTCTGCCGTGGTCCTTATGGTGTCTGGATACGTGAGTTCACATTGTGGTGATGGATGGAGCTGTAAATAGCCCAAAACATTTGTCTTTTCATTTTTCACTCCAGATAAAAGTAAACTCCAGCATATGCCTCAATACAGCAGTCAATAAAAATAGACACTGCTGGCAAAGGAAGAAGCTATAAATCCAGGGGTCTCTAGCATTTCCAGTGTTATCTCTAATTTGCTGTCTCTATGTGAATTTCTTTTGTTCACCTACTGAATATTTGGCCTAGAGGTCTTGACCAGGGTGCTGGTAACATGGCTATTTCTCTAAAAACAACTTTACAGTGGGCAGGATGCCCAGGAACATTTCTGGCTTAGGAAATGTCAGTCCCTGGCAAGGGGCTTTTGGACAGATCTCACAAAGAAGCTGGGCATATGCCCAGAAGGCCAGCACACCAAGCAGGTTCCAGGAGCTCATGTCCCAGAGGCTGCCACCTCCCTGACCTTAGCAAAGTGCAGAATATGCGGATTGCCCATTGCTTATCCTATTGGCTACAAATAAAGGAGTCACGCAAAGAGCAGAGACAGTAAGCTCCCGGGTCCTTTAAAAAACAAAACAAAACGAAACAAAAATATCTTGTAGTTAAAAAACAAAAACAAAAAACCTTACTGCACTTTTGCATATCCAGTGTCAGTACCTGACCCAAAGAATAAATATTTTTATAGCATTTTTAAGTTGGTAAAGTGCTTTACATATGTTATTCCATTTGATCCTCAAGACAGCCCTGTAAGACCGATGCTATTATTATCCCCAGATGAGGAAACTGAGTTTGAGGGGAGTGGAGGATTAGCTAGGATTCAAACTCAGGTCTTTGTGACTCAGAATCTATCCACTATGCAACCTAGATGCCTCTCGTAGGGTAGAAGTTTTTTATACCATGGCACCAGAGAGAGGCAATACAGGCTAGTGGGAAGAATGTGGAGCTGAGTCAAGAGAGACCAAGGTTCAGAACCAACCTCTGCTCCTTACTGTGTAACTCTGAGTCTGCAATTTAACCCTTCTGACCCTCAGTTTCCTCATTTGTAAAATAGGTATAATAATATCTGTAACACCCTCCTTATGGGATTGGTGTGAGGATAAAATGGAATAATGTACAGGGTGTTCCAAAAGTCTTAGTGCTGTTTTAAGCTTCTAAAACCTAAAATTTTAAGAATGCTAAAGTACTAAAGATTAAGTAGCTTTAAACTGCGCTAAGATTTTTGGGAGACCTTACACGTTAAGTTCTTTGCAAACATCAAAATGCCAAGTAAACATTAGTAATCTGAATTCAAGAGATATATGGGGGGGGGGGGAACAAAGCTAGAATGGAGGAGCTAAGTGGTGCACTTGATAGAGTACATGGCCTGGACTCAGGACCTGGACTCAGGAAGGCTCATCTTCCTGAGTCCAAATCTGGCCTCAGACATTTATTAGCTGTGTGACCCTGGGCAAGTCACTTAACTCTGTTTGCCTCAGTTTCCTCATCTATAAAATGACCTGGAGAAGTAAATGGCAAACCACTCCAATATCTTTTCCAAGAAAACCCCAAATGGGGTCATGAAGAGCCGGACAC
The DNA here is from genome assembly GCF_900497805.2 of Vombatus ursinus. NCBI lineage: Eukaryota > Metazoa > Chordata > Mammalia > Diprotodontia > Vombatidae > Vombatus > Vombatus ursinus. The sequence goes on from NW_020954585.1 coordinate 9,232,499, forward strand.
GACTAAAACAACTGAGCATCAAAAAAGACCTAAAAACCCTTAGAGTGAATGCTTCAAAACTATTGAAGATTTGTCCAAATCGAAGAGAGGTAGCTTTTTCAGGGGAAATGAGCTCTTAAAGCCCCTTAAAATATATCCCACAGACAGTTACAGACAGCTACAGACAGCCATATCTTCGTCCTCCTCTAGAATGGTCCTAGTTTAGTGGAATGAAATCAGCACCGGGGAAGGGGATGCAGGCGAGGTAAGGGCCTGCTTTTATTGAAGATCTTTGTTTATCCACAGGCCCATTTCTTTTGAGTCAGAGGGGCCACCATAGTGGGCAGAGTGGCATTAGTTTCATCTTCCCCGGTCTTTCCAATGACTGAGCAGCTGTTGACGCAGTCTCATTGTTCTCCTTCTGTTTAAACCCCAGTGCAGACGCCATAGGGAACATGAACCCCTAGGAAGGAGTAAGGATTTTCTGGTCAGGCAGCTCATTTGGGAACTTCCACATTCATCCATTAAAGCCTAGGGCACCAGCTGGTCCCAGAAAGAAGTGAGTAGGATTGAGTAGATAGCAACACCCACAAAGTACAACGAAGGGAACATTTCATCTCCTCCCCATTACTGTGTTGAGGCCACAGGACTCCTGGTGCAAGGAAAAGAAAACCAGATTTGGAATCAGAGGATTTGAATTCTTACCCCAGCTCTGTTACTTGCTACTTCTCTCACCTGGAGGACTTCAGTCTGGCTGGGTGAGTGAGAAGCTAGACCTCAGTTTCCTCGTATATAAAAAGAGGAGATTGGGCTAAATTTTCATAGACTCATAGATTTAGAGCTAGAAAGGAGACTTTAGCAGTCATCTAAGCTAAACCTTTCATCTTACAGATAAGAAAATGAGGCCTAGAAAAATTAATGACTTGTCAGGTAGTAAATAGCAGTCAGGATTTGAACTTAGATTCTCTGACTCCAATTCTAGCCGTATGGATACTGCTTCATATGTCTCTGGCTCTAATCTTCTGATCCAAAAACTAATGATGCATTGACTAAGGAAAGAAAGACCCAGATTCCAGTCCAATTCTGTTAGCTATGTGGCTTTAAGAAGGTAATAACTTCGCTGAGACTCATTTTCTTCAGGTTTAAAATGGGAATACTAACCTCTACTCTGTACCCTTCTAGGACTCTGTCACAGCTCCCTAGTTAAATGACCTGTCCAAAGTCACACAGGAAGTATCTGAACCAGGATTCAAACCTAGCCCAATGATTCCAAGTCCAACACACTTTCTACTGTTCTATACCATCAAGGATCCCAGGATCACTTGGATATACTCTATCTTTTAGCATCCCACCTTCTCTTTTCCCTTCCAGACTCCAGCTACGTGTGAGATCCATAAGTACTTAAAATTAAAGGAGAAGCACTGGCCCTGGAGTCAGGAGGATCTGAGTTCAAATCCAGTCTCAGACACTTGACATTTACTAGCTGAGGGACCCTGGGCAAGTCACTTAACCCCAATTGCCTCACAAAATAAATAAATAAATAAATAGGTTAATTAAAGGAGAAAGTAAATGTTTAAAGCCTATGCAGAATGTAACAAAAGAAACACCAGATTTGGAATCAGAAGTTAAAAACCTTGGGCAAATCATTTTATCTCTCTGGGCCTCAGTTTCCTCATCTACTAGGTAATGTCTAAGGTCACTACCAGCTCCAAATCCTGTAATTCTAGAATAAATTCAGAACCAAATAGTTAACTGAACAGTAGAATTGGCCTATGCTAAACTTCCTAATCTATCCTCTTTGAGATTCAAGCATTTAATGCCATCTTGGGATGGGATCAATATATCAATCAAACATTTATTAAGCACCTAACATGCCTGGCACTGTTAGCTACATGGAATACAAGGACAAGCTTGAGGAAGTACCTGCCCCAAAGGAGCTTGCATTATGCTAGGAGCAAACGTGTTCACAGGTAAATTAATACAGGGTATAGACAAAATAAATACATAGTAATCTAGTAAGGGCACTAACATCAGTGAGGCTTGAAGAAAATCAGGAGATGCCTGTTGAAGGAGGTGACACTTGAATAATAATAGTAATAGCTATTGGAAAAGAGTTAAGGGTTCCCAGAAGTGAGTTAGAATATTCCAGCCCTGGGGTACAATTTCCATCAGTTTTCCCAACTATCCCTTCATACTGGTCCTCATCCTCATCTCTGAATTCTGTGTTCAGAGAATGTTATCTTTCCCTCCAGGCCTCCTGTCAGACTCCAGGGTTCTTCCCAAGATCCTTTGCATAAGATCTTTGGATCTACTTCCTCTTCGCTGGAAGAATTAATGTGTACTATTCCATGTTCGCCCAAACCTGTTTTGCTCTATTCTAGACTCAGTAAGGGGCCTGCTACCCAGGTCTGCCAGAGTAAAATCTATGCTTGCTTATTAGCAACAGTCCGTCAGTAATGCAAGAGGATACACCTTAAAAATGCACGAATTTCTGTACAAATATAAAGTAATAATAACAATAATAATAGCTAACATTTATATAGTACTTTAAAGTTTGTAAGGCATTTAAAAAATTATCTCATTTTAACTTTACAATAACCCTGGGCAGTAGGTACGTTTATTATCTCCATTTTACAAGTGAGGAAATTTAGGCAGATAGACATTGAGTGACTTGCCCAAGGTCACACAGCTAGTAGGTTCCGAGGCTGGATTTGAACTCAGGCCTTCTTAACTCCAAGGCCAGGGTTCTATTCACGAAACCGCCTATATGGTCCATCACCATTAATATGTGACTTTGCTGGGGAAGGGGTAAGAATGCCACCTCCTTATCAGCCAATCTTTCTGTAGCTTTGGGATCAGTCATGGAGACCTCCTTACAGTCTAAGAGGATTCTGACTACTCTGTTACTAGTTACCTCCCACAGCTCTAGGAAGCCCTTCTCCTCAGAAAGGCATTTCACAGTCCCCATAGGCAGTGTCTCCCTCCCTCAAACCTATGTCATATAACTTGATGAAAAGTCTTCCTCCCCAGACTACCATATCTTATTTTGAGTTTTTCTCTCTGACTCCTCTTGCAAGGTGGGGAATTTTTCCAAAATCAGAGGAAAAGGGTAGGCACAGTTAAAACGTGCTAACCTCAGAGTATCCCTGTGCAGCTTTCCTTTTACTGCATTTACTAGCCTATGTGTTCCTTAGCACTGATTTGTGGTGGGAAACTTGATAGAATTTGATGGAATAGAATTTCCTCCACTATAGTCCTGCCCTGATTTCTCATAGTGGTATGAAGGTGACCCTGGATTCTTTCATTTTTAGTTTTTTTTCTACCTTCTTAATATTTTATTTTTTTCTAATTACAAGTGAAACTAAGTTTCAACATTCAATTTGAAAAATTTTATGTTCCAAATTCCTTCTCCCCCCCCACTCTGTCTCAACACAATAAGGAATTTGATATAGGTTACATATGTACAATCATGCAAAATATATTTCCATATTAGTCATGCTGTGAAAGAAAACACAGACCAAACACACACAAATAAAGGAAGAAATAGCATGCTTCAATCTGCATTCAGACTCCTCAGTTCTTTATTTGGAGGTGGATAGCATTTTTCACCATAAGTCCTTCGGAATTGTCTTGGATCTTTGTATTGCTGAGAATAGCTAAGTCATTCACAGTTGATCATTGTATGATATTGCTGTTACTGTGTACAATGTTCTCCTGATTCTGCTCACTTCAATTTGCATCAGTTCATGTTAGACTTTTCAGATTTTTCTGAAAGCATTCTCCTCATCATTTCTTATAGCATAATAGTATTCCATCACAATCTTATACCACATCTGTTGTTTTGTCATAAATTCTTCCCTTATCCATAGATCTGACAACTATTCCATGCTCCCTTATGGTATCACTCATTATTTTGATCTTATCTTGGTATATAGAGTGAGATGTTGGTTTATATCTACTTTGTGCCAAACTGCTTTCTGGTTTTCCCAGCAGTTTTTGTCTTGTCCCAAAAGCTGAGATCTTTACATTTATCAAACACTAGATTACTATGGCCATTTACCACTATGTATTGTGTACCTAATCTATTCCACTGATCCATTCCTCTATCTCTTAGCCAGTATTAGATTGTTTTGATGATTACCACTTTACAATACAGTTTGAGATATGGTATGGCTAAGTTACCTTCCTTCACATTTTTTTCCATCAATTCTCAATATTCTTGACCTTTTGTTCTTCCAGATGAATTTTGTTATTTTTTATAGTTCTATAAAAATTTTTTGGTACTTTGATTGGTATGGCATTGAATAAGTAAGTTAATTTAGGTGAAATTGTCATTTTTATTGTATTGGCTTGGCCTACTCATGAACAATTAATATTTTTCCAGTTGTTCTGATATTATTTTATTAGTGTGAAAAGTGTTTTGTAATTGTGTTCATATAATTCCTAGGTTTGTCTAGGTAGACTCCTAAGTATTTTAAATTGTCTACTTTTGGTGTTTATCTTCACCTAACTCTCACATGAAGATTTTCCCTGTGGAATGGGTGGATGAGAATAATTTGTTCAAATGGACATGAAGGCAGCTGAAACAAGCGCTATGGAGCACTTAGAGTTTAGTCAGACATTGTAGACACCAAGATCATCCACCACATCCTGGGCCATTGTCAGTCATCTTGACTTTTGTCTTCCTACTGGACTTCAATGACTCAGGAGGAGAGAGTGAGAGTGATGACTTTGTGCAACTCTGCCTCACAAATTCAATTCATTTGCAAGTCAAGACATCGCACATGGTGTCATTGGTCTTGCAAATGAGGGATGAACAACAATATATTGTCTAAGGCTATTTTAAATGAAATTTATCTTTTTATCTCTTGCTGCTTGACTTTTTTGGTAATATATAGAAATGCTCCTGCAACTTTGTTAAAGTTGTTAATTATTTCAACTAGTTTTTAGTAGATTCTCTAGAATTCTGCAAATGTGCCATCATATCATCTGCAAAGAGTGATAGTTTTGTTTCCTCCTTGCCTATTCTAATTCCTTCAATTTCTTTTTCTTCTCTTATTGCTATAGCTATCATTTGTAGTACAATATTGAATAATAGCAGTGATAATGGATATCCTTGATTTGCCCTGAGCTTATCCCCATTACAGATAATGCTTGCTGGTGGTTTTAGATAAATACTACTTATTATCTTACAGAAAACTCCATTTATTCCTATGCTTTCTAGTGTTTTTAATAGGAATTAGTGTTGTATTGTGTTAAAAAAAAAGCTTTTGCTACATCCATTGATGTAATTATGATTTCTGTTGTTTTTTGTTATTGTCATAGTCAATTATGCTAATAGTTTTCTTAATGTTGCACCAACCCTGGTGCAATTCCTGGCATAAATCCCACCTGGTCATAGTGTATAATCTTTGTGATATATTATTAGAATCTCTTTGTTAGTATTTCCTTGCATCAATATTCATTAGGGAAATTGGTTTTCTTTCTCTATTTTTGCTCTTCATGGTTTAGGTATCAATACCATATTTGTGTCACAAAAGGAATTTGCAAGGACTCCTTTGCCTATTTTACCAAATAGTTTATATAGTGTTGGAACTAATTGTCTTTAAAAGTTGAATAGAATTCACTTGTGAATCCATCTGGTACCGGGCATTTTTTCTTGGGGATGTCATCGACAATTTGTTCAATTTCTTTTTCTAAGATTGGGTTATTTAAGTATTCTATTTCCTCTTCTGTTAATCTGGGCAATTTATATTTTTATATATTTTAATCTATTTCACTTAGATTGACAGATTTATTATCATGTAATTGGGAAAAGATTTTTTTATTTTTTTGAACCTGAAAGTTCTTTTTTTTATTCACTGCTATTAGTCCATTAAAATGACATTGATAAACATGGTAAAGGGACAAATTAAACTTCTATTCCTCTTTTCTCCTCAAGTTATAGCTGTTTTAAAGTTATCCTTCTGAATAAGGGAGACAAATACACATATACGTGTGAGTGTGTGTGTGTGTGTGTGTGTGTATTATGAGGTTAACAAAAGTATCACCCTAGAGGTTTGAAGACTATGCCAGTAGCATACAATCTCTAGTAGCTCCTCCAAACTGTAAAAGTTTTGACTGTCGGCCCAAGGATGGACTATATAGGGCCAGCCTAACTAAATTGGAAGAGGCTCATAAGAAACAGCAATACTCCTTCCTTACCTCCATCTCATAGATTCCCTCTCTTCCCTTAAGATGCTACTTAAGCATCATCTTCTGCAATAAAGTCTTTTCTGGATCCCTCCAATTACTATTGTTCTCCTTCCCAAGCAACTATGTATTTAACTATACTGTGTATAAACATATATATGTGGGCCTTCATGTTTTGTCATACATTTTCTAATTTTTTTCATTAACAAGCACTTATTTTTGGCAACTAGGTTGTACATAGTACTAGATCTGGAGTCATTAATATCTGAGTTCAAATGCGGCCTCAGACATTTTCCAGCTATGTAACCCAGGGCAAGTCACTTAACCAGTGTCTGCCTCAATGTCCTCAATTATAGAAAAGGAGATAATAAATAATAATACCTGTCTCCCAGAGTTGTTGTGAGCATCAAATGTAATCATTTGTTGGCATTTAATAAATGTTTGTTTTCTTCCCTCCCTCCCTCTATCTCTTGCTTCCTTCCTTCCTGCCTGCCTTCCTTCCTTCCACCTCATCTTCAGACCTCTTTCCTTATTGAAACAAAAAGAAAAAAAAAACCTTGGAACAGATAAGTGCAGTCAAGCTGTACAAATTCCCACGTTAGCCATTTCCAAAGATGTATGCCTTGTTTTATATCTTGAGTCAATGATCTCTCTGCCATTATTTCTTGTTTCCCCTATAAGAATATGAGTTTTTTCCATGTAGCAATTGTTTCATTCTTTGAATTTCTATTCCTAGCCTCTTCCACATAGTAGATGCTTAATGAGTACTTGTTGGTTGAATTATTGATTGACTCCTAATCCAACACTCTTTCCATTGCTCTCTGTTGAACAATGTAAAGGGAAGCAAGGACATTCTGTTTTTAATTAAGTTCCCCATTAGTACTCATATTTTAATTGATTGCATGTAGGAAGAGTCTCCCAAGTATGAAGAAGGTTGATCGTGTGGATGTCACTGACAAATCTTTACTCACTAGACCCAATTTACCTCAAATTACTTGAAATCCACAATGTGTAAATATCCTTATAGGTAGGACCCCTTTTTCCATATCCATTCCTCCTATCTGATCCACAGCACTGCCATGGTTCACAGGAAGTCACAAAGAGAGCCTACAGTGTCTAGAGAGTCTGACAATGATCATCTTTAAATAGAAGGTAGATGGCCATTTGTCAAATATGTCATATCATGGATCTATGCTTCAGGTGGAGTATACACTAGATGGCCTCTGAGCCAGCTCTGTAATTCTATGATCTCCAAGGTCAATTGATCAATCAATGGCATTTCTTAAGTGTTTACTTCATAGCAGTAAGTGTTCCAAGGGCTAGAGATACAAAGAAAAGCAAAAAAAATACTGTCCCTGCTCTCAAGGAGGTCATATTCTAAAGGAGGAGAGAGCAACATACAAATAAATATGTTCTTATAAGTTAGACACAATATCAATGGAAGATAATTGCAGAGTCACTAGTTAGTAAGGGGAAAGGGAGTAAGGGGAAGGAAAGAACTCCTGCAAAAGGTGCAATTTGGTCTGATTTGTGAAAGAAGCCAAGGAAACCAGAAGGAAGAGATAAGGAGGGAGAGCTCTCCACACGTAAGAGATAGCCAGTGAAAAGTCACAGAGTTGCAAAATGGAATGTTGTGTGTGTGGAACAAGAGGGCCAATATTGTTGTAGGTTAGAGAACATGGAGGGAGTAAAATGTAAGAAGACTGGAAAGGAAGGAAGGAGCCAAGTTGTAAATAGTTTTGAATGACAAATACAAAATTTTGTATTTTATCCTGGAGGTAATAGGGAGCCAATCAAGTTTATTGGGTCAGGAAATGACATAGTCAGACCTACACTTTAGGAAGATCATTTTAGCAACTGAGTGGAAGATGGATTGGAGTATGGAGAGCCTAGGGGCAAAGGGACAGAGAGATCAATTAGAAGGCTATTGCAATGGTCTTGCCATGAGGTGGTGAGAGCCTGTACCAGGTTGGTAGCTATGTAAGTGGATAGAAGGGGAGATAAGGAGAGATGTTCTCAATGTAGAAATAACAAGATTGACAATAGATTGGATACATGAGGTAAGTTCAAGCGAGGACTCAAGAAAGACACTGAATTTGAGAATCTACAGGACCAGAATGGAAGTGTTACCTTTTATAGAATAGTAGAGTGTTTGGGGTGGGGGATCGTCTAACTATAAAATCATGTGGCTGCTTTTTAAAAAGACTCATTCATCCTACTAAATTCTGTCCCTTTAAAGTAGTCATTTTGATAGGTTACATTTATTCTAATGTAAAATATATAGTCATACCATTATTTAGACAAATGTAGACTCCTCACTGGGAGTCATCATCAGAGACAGTTAAGGAGCCCTGCATGCCACTGATCTCTTCATTTTATAATCACACATTTCTCCACCTCTACCCCTTTCCTTTTGTCCATTCTTAGCCACTCACCAATCAATTAATGAATCAACAAAGATTTACTTGGCACTTACAATACACCAGGTACTGTGTGCTAAGTAAGGTTTATATAAAGACAAAAATAAATAAACAAAAATAACCAGAGAGGTTAAGCAATTTAGCCATAGTAACACAGGTGGCAGGTCAAAGAATTGGGATACAAATCTACTTCCTCTGGCTCCAAGTTCAATACTTTCCCCTCCACACAGCACTAAATTGGGACTGGACCATGGGGCTAAAACTAAAACTGAGATTGCAACTTTCTTCCCTAAGGGCAGAAAGGGATAGTTTGGTGGATTGGAGTGGGGAGGGAGGGCAGAGAAGGAATGGGAGTTTTGCATGTAGGCTGTTAATGAACTAATGTTGCCTTGCTTTTCTATGAATTATCAATTTCACCACTGTCATGTAATTGATAGTAAAGCAGCCTGGCATTTTGAGAGAGAAATTTAGAGGAATTGGAGTTCATGAAAATGAATTGGAGGTGATTGAAATCAAACAAGGCTGTGGATCCTTGAGAATAGCTTGGATGTCCTACATCAGTATCAGTAGAGATATCATTCAAATTATGTTAGGTAATGACATCACCAAAAGTGACAAAAAGTACAGAGACAGAAGAAACCTCCTAGGACAGAGCTTTAAGAGACAACTGTGGATAAGGGATAGGACAAGGATGATAATCTAACAAAAGAGACTGAGAAGGCACAGCCATAAGACAATAGGAGAATGAGAGGATGCATTATGAAAACCAAGGGAGGAGGGTGTCCAAGGGTATAGGGTGGTGAACAATTTCAAAAACTAAGGAAAGACCAAGAAGGATGAGGACTGAGAAGAGGCCACTGGATTTAGCAGTTAAGAAATTGTTGGTAACCTCAGAAAGAGGAGTTTCAGTTAATGATGTGGACAAAAGTGGAGGGGGGCGGTGTCAAAAAGTGAATAGAATGTGAAGAAAAGAAGGAAATTAATGTAGACAGATTTTTGTAGGGAGGAGAGATCTAGTTTGAGGCAACAGTAGATTCAAGTGAAAGTTTATTTGTTTTTAAAGATGTGAGTAGGAGGACACTTGGACATATTTGTAGGCATCAGGGAACCTAGTAGAAAAGGAAAGATTGAGGGGGCAGGAGATGACTGAAGGGGAAAACTCCCAGAGATAGGATTGGATGAAATCAATAACCCCAGTATAATAGGTTGGTCTGGGCAAAAAGAAGGCCCACTTCATCCTCAAAGACTGGAGCGAAAGAGGAGAAAATGAGGATGATAAAGATAACCTGAAGTGTAGAACAGGAGAGAAGAGGAAGCTAAAGATGGATAGCCTCTATTTTCTCAGTAACATAGGAAGTGAAGTCTTCTACTGTGAAGTGAGGGAGAAGAGGTGGTATTGGAGGTCTAAAGAAAGAACTGAAGGTATGGAGCAGTAATTCAAGGGAGTGAAGTAGTGAGTAAATCAGGGCAGATTTAGTGGTTTGCTATGCGGCAGAGAGAGCCCAGTTCAAGTTAAATATCAATTGCAGTAGATCCAGTTGGCCTAGTGATATGACTGCCTCCAAGAAAATTCAGTAGAATGTGAGTAGGACCAGAGAAAAAAGATGGTGGGGGTAAACCAGGGCTAGGGTTTGGCAAGGCAATGAGTGATAATGGGACAAGGGGGTAACTGATTCAAAGGACAAGGGTAGAGGGGAATGTACAGTTGGATTTTGAACCCTTTTAAATCTGACTTCCTCAAATCTAAGGCAAATGTCCCGTTTTGCCTAGCTTTATTCTTTCTTTTTACTTCATTCTCCTAGCTTTATTCTGTGTCATACTCCATGGTGATGAAAGTTACTTGCCCTAAAGTTTCCAGTCTTTAGCAACTAAAATAGTTTTACTTGTTATTTCCTTTATCTTTTGAACAATCAAATTATTATTAAGGCAAGTCACAAACTTACCAGTTTCTTTGTTTTTGACACAAAGTTTTAGTAGATATTTGAGTCAAAGCCTTTCCTCCCCTATTCCTAAAATAGTCTGCTTCCATGTCAGGTTTTTTAATGTTTCCTAGTTCCTAAAGCCACCCTTCTATGCAGGAGGTCTGTAATATTCCCCACAACAATATAACTTCTCTATCTCTATTAATTCTTACCCAAATGTTCTCCACCATGATTTCCCATCTTGGAGATATCCAACCATTCCTTTAGCCTTCTCAACCTGGAACATTTCTCTATAAAGATCTCACCCTACTCTCATTGGAGAGTTCCTCCTAGGGCCTCTATTTTGTGGAGGTACTCAAACTTACCTTCATTCCTCTCCTGGCCCTGTTCCTAGCCTCCAAACTTTAAAACCATACCCCTGGAGGGTATGGTTTTAAATCCTCTTCCCTCTTTTCAGCTATTTTTATGTGTTGCTTTCCCCCATTAGAATATAAGCTCCTTGAGGGCAGGGGCTGACTTTCTTTTTGCTTGTATTTGTATCCCTAACACAGCACAGTGGCTGGCATGTAATAAGTACTTAAAAATATTTATTTCCTTCCTTCCTTAGGTTTCTGGATTTCTTCAAATCAATATATCTTAAAATAAAATTCTATTCCATCTCACCCCATTCTTTTGATCTCTTCTACTACTTTTGAATAAGGTAAACCCTTCTGGAATCATATTCCAGTCAAAAGTCCCAACCTATCAATTTTTAATGTTAAATTTTAAATTAACTTTTCCCGATTGATAGGGTCTCTATTCCACCCATACATTGTGCATAAAGGCATCTGAAGCCATGTGGTTTATTCCTACCATTCTCAGATTTGTTTCTCACAAATGACTGGTCCTCTCTTTTGCCTTTCTTCTTCCTATGTACCTACTCTTCTCTACACTGTCAGGTTTATCAGATCTATGAGGACAATATCCTTCCTTTCTCTCTATTTTTTGCTTCAACCTTTCTTGCTTAGATTTGTTAGGCAATTAAAAAATAATAATAATAATAATAATATGCCTTCCTTCTACATTATTTCCTTATTGGAGATGTTTGGTTGGATGTCAAGGACACTGAGTCAGACTGGGCAAAAGTGTGAAAGAAATAAAATTTTGTCTCCTATTTATGGTTTCTAAAGGTATATTTTAATATTCTAAGTGAGTCTTTCCTCCCCAAAGAGGGACCCAAAATCCACTTTCTAATAGGATCCATCTCTTTATTTGAGTGGATTTAATAAGCTACGTAGTGGTAGGGCTAAATGTTGGTGTTCCTAGATAATATTTGCATTTTAGTAGCAACCTTTAATTTCATAACCCAAGAAATGAATGTGGAAATTTCAGGGGCTGTGGTAGGCCATTAAGGGAGATTTGGGGGACCAAGGATTTTTCCCACAAACTGCTCAAATCATCCCATGTGGGTATTGGGAATTTTCCTGCTATCTATTCTCTTTCTCCCCTCCAGTCAGATTCTTTCATTTGCTTCCACCAGAAGAATCTCAGGCTATCCAAGGCTTAAGGATGGTTCCTGTTTATAAGTCACATAAAAATTCTTGGTCTGAGCAAGTGGATTGTTGATGCCTGTTACTCAGATTCTTTGCCTTGGTAATGAACCCCTGTTACCCAGGTTCCTTGACTATCTTCTGAGCCCTGTTGCCCAACATAGATGATACTGTTGGGGACCTGACCAGCTTTGTGGTATCATATCTTGTCCTTTGACTCTACCAATTACTTTGTCATTTCAGGGCTTCTAGAAGGACCACATTGTCTATCAGCAGCCCCTTTGGGTGGGTGGCATAAGAACCAGCAGATGGTTCCCACTTGTTACCAATTATTCCCTCTTCATATCCAGTTACATCTTGTAGAGATTATCAAAGGTATTGTCTGGACTAAGTCTGGACTCCTGAATTGTGACTGTTTGACTACATCACAGAACCCAAAGAAAAGCCACCGTACAAATGTGGGTAAGTTGCCTTCCTTTCCTTGTTATGTTAGTTTCATGTACCCTGCCCAGAAAAGAAGGTTACAGGAGGACAAAAGAAAGAATAAGCACTACCCAACTTACTGGGCATAGAGGAATGTGTCTGTTTTATTTTTATTCCGATTAACATACATTAGAACTGCAGTGATTGATGTCTGAAAAAAGAAGAGAAAGTGAAAAAGGAAATTATGCCAGTGGGTATGGGGACTGAGCCAAGATAATTATAACACTGTAGTTTAATATTTTGTTAATCAGCCCTAGATTCTAAACTCAGGAAGCAGTAGCATGAGTATGGGCAAAAGTTGTTTTGTGAAAAGTAAAAAATAGCTGGCAGCCATTTAGGTGGAATGGCCAAGTTTTGAGGACCATTTTTGAGTGACCAGAGGGGACATTTCAGTCTTGGGGAAAGATGGCATCCCAGTTAGTTTAGACTATGTGGAAATGGCTCAAGTAAAGCACAATCTTGTAGCTTATTTCAATAATGTACTTTCAGTTACTCCAAACACATTGTGACTGCTACTTCCTTATGTGTTTAGAGGAGATAGTATGAACCCAAATTCAAACAGACATAAATGTTGCACATGACTATAAGAAACAATATTTAATATAAGAGAACCAACTGTACTTAAAGAATTTAAAACATTTATATTTAGATTCTCTTGAACCATCATCTTAAAATTAGAAGCAATCTTAGTGGTCATTTAATTCAGCCCATACATGAACAAAATTTTCCTCTACAAAATCCCTAACAAATGTTCATCCAGCCTCTATGTGAACTTTCACTACCTTCTGAGGCAGCTATTCAATTTTTGGATTGCAGTTATAGTTAGGTACTTTTTCCTTTACAGAGAAGTCTTTCTCATAAACTTCTAACTATTAGTCCAAGTTTTGCCCTCTGAGACCAAAGCAAAACAAGACTAATCCATCTTCCACATGACAGCCTTTCAAATACTTGAAGACTTCTCTCATATTCCCTCTGTATTCCTATTTTTCAGGCTAAATAACCTCCATTCCAACTTGTATGGTGTGCTGTCAAGTCTCCTTATTGTGTTGGTTGACACTTTCTAGAAATTCCCCAGCTTGTTAATACTCTTCCTAGAATGTGTCATCCAGTACACAGTATGAACTGATCAAGGCAGGCCTTCTTCATGGTGCCTCTATTAATGCAAAATAAAATCTCACTACCTTTTCTGACTGCATGTCCCACTGTTGACTCGAATTGAATTTACAACCCAATAAGCTGTTCAAATTGTTGTTGTTGTTGTTGTTGTTTTTAACATAAGCTGTGTCTCCCCCTACCTCCCCCATCTTTTACCTATGCAATGGATTTTTAGGACATAATTGTAGGCCTTTAAATTTACCCCTATACACACTGAATTTTATCTTATTATATTTGATTCATATTAGCCTGTTAAAATGTTATGGGGCTCTGATGATTTCATCCAACTTATTAACCATCTGTTCCAGCTTTTTATCATCTACAGAGTTGATTTATATGCCATGTGCTCCTTCATCCAAGCTACTGATAAAAATGTTGACCGGAACAAGGCCAAAGACATATTCCTGGGATAATTCACTATAGACTTTCCTTCAGGTTCAATCCTTAGTAAGTGCCTCCTATAATAAGGTACTGTCCAAGGTGCTGATAACATAAAATGAAAGATGGCTTTGTATCTACCCTCAAGAAAATTCCTATCTATTCAAATTAATATTACATGGACACAAATAAATATAATATACATCAAAGTGTGGATGAGAAAAATCCAGAAAAAAATGTTCTAGGAAAGTTTGAGAAAGTCCAAGATAGACCATCCAAATGTCTTACTGAAATCCAAGTATACTATATTATGGCATTCCCCTTATGAACCTAGGCTAGCCCTTAGTGATCACTACTACTTTCTGTTCATAGGGTTAACCATATGCATTCAGAGAAAGAACTGTTAAAAAGAAGTATGTATAAAATAATTTATATACATATATATGTACATATATATTTATTATATAATGTGTGTGTCTAATGGTAGCTATATTGGGGAGGGGGGAGGGAAAAAGAAAAAAGAAAATTACATGATAACTTTATTATATATTTAAAAGGAATAGCAAATTGTACATAGTAAATTTGCAGTTTCAATTCAATCATCTTTTTTTCTATTCTACTATGTTGCAGAAATGCTTGTTTATTTCTTAAGTTCAGAATAAAATAAAGTTTAAAAAATTTTTAAATTAAAGATTAAAATGGAAAAAAATAGTACATCTTAGAAATTTTCCAGGGATCAAATTCAAGCTAGATGGCCTATGGTTTAAACGACCCTCCTTCTTTTTAAAAACTAGAAATTAGTCACCTTTAGGTCTGTGACACCAGGGGTGTGCTGGCAAATGTTTAACAACCAGTTCTTTAGAAAAAAATAAGTATGCATGACATACTTTCAAGCACAATCTGCATTATTAACATTTATCTTCATTACTTTCTCAAGTCTAGAAAACAACAAAACAATAAATCAATCCCTAACTTGTAGTGTTTTATGATTTCTGAAGTATAAGTACTAAAACTGAAAATTTAACAGTCAGCTCTCATGAACTGATATGAGCTGGCTCTAGCACACCCTTGTGTGGCATTTTCCTAAGTCTTCGCAATTTTTCAGAAATTGTCAAAATAAGCTCTGAATTCAATTTTAAAAGTTCCTCAAGTAATCTGGAATGTAACTCATCTGGCCTGTTGCTCTCTTACTGCTTCCTCACTTTCCTTGTGTTAAAGTTTCTGATTAACCATTTTTGTTCTATGTTTTTCAGCCTGGAAAATAATTTGCCTTGATAGAGAAAATAGAAACAAGAAAGTAGGAATTTCTCTGGGTTCCGTTGTCATGCCATCCATCTCAAGTGTTCAGGATCTTCTTGCAATCCTCTTACCTATGGCATAATTTTTTAAAAGTCATTTTTGTTGCTCTTAGCATTCAGCACAAATCTTAGCTTTTTCAGGAATTTAATATTCCTGACATTATTGTTGCAGGACTATGCCTCACTTTTTGTATTCATAGTCAGTTACCTTTCCTACCACTTATCATTTGTACATGTCTTTTTTGATATTTGAGTTTTTTCAAGTGCAGGAATATGAATATCTTCAGACCATTCCCTTTCATCTTCCTCATTTGAATCATTGGAACCAGCTTGCATTTATATTGTCACAATTTCATTCTTTTTAAAAAATTTTGTAATTTTGATTACATTAAATTAAAAGGTTTTTGGACAAACAAAGCCAATGCAACCAAGATTAGAAGGGAAGTAGAAAGCTGGGAAACAATTTTTACACCCAGTGTTTCTGATAAAGGCCTCATTTCTAAAATACATAGAGAACTGAGTCAAATTTATAAGAATACAAGTCATTCCCCAATTTATAAATGGTCAAAGGATATGAACAGGCAGTTTTCAGAGGAAGAAATTAAAGCTATCTATAGTTACATGGAAAAGTGCTCTAAATCACTATTAATTAGAGGAAATGCAAATCAAACAATTCTGAGGTATCACCTCACAACTCTCAGATTGGCTAACATGACAAAACAGGACAATGATAAATGTTGGAGAAGATGTGAGAAAATTGTAACAATAATGCATTGTTGATTGAGTTGTGAACTGATCCAACCATTCTAGAGAGCAATTTGGAACTATGCCCAAAGGGCAATCGCATACCCTTTCACCCAGCAATACCACTTCAAGTATCCCAAGAGATCATAAAAATGGGGAAAGGACCCACATATACAAAAATATTTATAGCAGCTTTTTCGTGGTGGCCAAGAATTGGAAATTGAAGGGATGCCCATCAATTGGGGAAATGGATAAACAAGTTACGGTATATGAATGTAATGGAATATTATTGCTCCATAAGAAGTGATGAGCAAGTGGATTTCAGAAAAATGTGGAAAGACTTACATGAACTGATATTGACTGAAGTGAGCAGAACCAGGAGAACATTGTACACAGTAACAGCCACAATGTGCGATGATGAACTTTAATGGATTTAACTCTTCTCAGCAACATATGGATCCAAGATAATTCCAAAAGACTTATGATGGAAAATGCTATCCACATTCAGAGAAAGAACTATGGAGTCTGAATGCAGATTGAAGCATACTATTCTCTCTCTCTCTCTCTCTTATCTCTCTCTCTCTCTCTCTGTCTCTCGTTTATTCTTTCTCATGGTTTTTCCCTTTGGTTCTAATTCTTCTTTACAAGATGACTAATGTGGAAATGTTTAATATGATTATACATATATTGCCTATATCAAATTGCATGCTGTCTTGAGGAGGGAAGGGAGGGGGAGAAAATTTAGAACTCAAATCTTATAGAAGTAAATGTTGAAAACTAAAACCAAACAAATAAATAAAATTTCAAAAACACATCTCATCCCTATTTTTTATAGCAAAATAAACTTGAAATTGAACAGCAAGATGTCACTTGCCTAGTGCCACCTAACATAGTAATGGAAGAGTTTAGACTATAATAATAATAACTTTACTAAAAAAAGTTAAATTAAATTAAAAATTAAAATAATAACTTTTCTCAAAATGGTGCTATGAAATTGTGTAGTTATTGTAACTCCTATGTCACAGATAAGAGAAGTGAGTCTCAAAGACTTGCCCAAAATAGATAGATAGATAGAGAGATAGAGAGAATGGTGAATAGATGGATGGATGCAATGAATGGCTGAAGCTCTAATAAGCACCATGTATTTTAATAAGCATGATGTACCAGCCACTGGGGGGTATAATAAATATAATCAAGACAGTCCCTACCCTCAAGGAGTTTATAACCTAATGAGGCAAGACAACACCTAAAGGGGAGGTGAAAAGGGCAGGGGAATGTTGTCTATACAACACCATTATTTGGAGCTAGCTATGAAATGGCATCCAGAAGCAGCTAGATGGCTCAGTGGATAGAGCACTGGGCCTAGAGTCAGGAAGACTTAAGTTCAAATCCAGTCTCAGACACTTATTGTGTGACCCAGGCAACGCACTTAATCTCTATTTTCCTTAATTTCTTTATCCATAAAATGAGCATAATAATAACACCTACCTCCCAGGGGTGTTGTGAGGATCAAATGAGATCATATTTATAAAGTACTGACCATAGTGCCTGGTACATAGTATTACATAAATGTTTATTATTGTTATTGTTGTTGTTATTATTACCAGGAAGTAAGTTTTCAGAGTCAGTATTCAGTATTCAGTCAGTGGAGTCAAGATGGTAGGAGTAGTGAGAAGTGCATGTGAGCTTCCCCAACAGAACTCCTCTACAAAGAGCACCAGACTGAGTTCTAATCAGGAAATTCAAGAGGAAAAAAAAATAACAGCAAGTTGTATTTTCAACCCAAGTCAGCATAAAGAAATAGGGAGGTCTTTGGACATGGGGGATGGGATTTGGCCAGAAGCACAGAGAATTACAATGCACAGAAAATAAAAGAGAACCAAGAATGTGCACTAGATAAAAAGAGGATCCAGAGTTATACAGGAGGACCATGACCTTAAGCTGGATGTTGAAACAAATACCAAAGGACAGATCTATCATTCACTACTCAGTTTCATGTCATAGATCCAAGGTGCAATGAAGAAGGAACTTGTACCTAGAGGCTTTCCTCCTTCCCTGTTCCAGGATAAGGCATGTTTAAGGACTCTGGACTGTGTACTTAGCAAGAAGCAAGTTTAGAAGCAAAAAAGAGTTGTGTGTTTCTGTCCACTCCAGAACAGTCTGAAACCTCCAGTGGAATAATCAGGGCACGAATCCAAGACAAAATGGGAGCCTGAAATTCTGTCGCTCTGAAACCTGCAGAGCTTTCCAATTCACTGGTAGTGGCTGAGATCAGTAGCAATATACTGGAACTTCCAACAGAGGGAAGCCAAAAAACTAACAAATCCAGGTCAAGAACTTGCAGAGCTCATACCAGGAGGACAGTGATCAGACTTTGCCTTGAATGAGACCTCTTTTGGAGGACTGAAAACTTATAGATCCTCAGTCTGACCTATCCCTGAGATCTTGAAATACAAGAAATCAGCAGAAGTACCCAAGAAAACAAAAGTTCAACCCAGATATTCCTCTATCCCTAGAAATGCATAGATTCCCAGACCTAACACAAAGTTTAAAGTCAAGAAATGGACTGGAATAATAAGCAAACAAAATAAGAATCTGACCATAAAGGGTTACTGTGGTGATAAGAACACTTAAGAAACAAACCCAGAGGAAGAGAATGATTCCAAAACATCTATAAGCAAAGCTTCAAAGAAAAACACAGCTTAGGCACAAGTCTAACTAGAATTCCTGGAAGAAATGAAGTGAAAGTTGTTTTTTTAAGGGCTACACAGTTTAAAAAAAATTAAGTGCTAACAGAAGATATGAGAGCTAGGGAAGAAAGATGGAGAAAGATAATTAACAGCTTGGAATAAGAAGTACAAAACCCAAGGGGGGGAACCTGAAAAAAAGAAGAATTAACCAAATAGAAGCTAATGATAACTTGAGACAACAAGAAATATTTAAGTAAGTCAAAAGTCTGGAAAAAAATAGAAGAAAATATAAGGCATCACATAGCAAAAGTAACAGATCTGGGAAAAAAAGATCAAGAAAATTTAAGAATGATTCAACTTACTGAAAGCCATGACCAACAAAAGAGCCTAGACATCATATTTCAAGAAATTATAAAAGAAAATTGTCTAGATCTCTTAGAACCAGAGGAAAACGTATAAATAGGAAGAATCCACTAGTCACCTCCTGAAAAAAACTCCAAAATGAAAACTCCTAGGAATAGTCTAACCAAAATACAGAGCTTCCAGGTCAATTAAAACACCCACCCACCCACCCACCCACACCCACACCCACACCCACACACACACACACACACACACACACACACACACACACACACATTGAAAAATCAGCCAGAATTAAAAAAAATGTTAAGTACCTAGTAGTCACAGTAAGGATTACACAAGATTTAGCAGTTACCACTTAAAAGGAGTGGAGAGCTTAGAATATTGATACCTGAGAAGATAAAAGATCTGTTTAGGCTTATAACCAAGAAGAACTTACCCAGCAAAATGAAGTATAACCCTACAGGGCTCTGGGAGGCAAATGGACCTTTAATGAAGTACAGGACTTCCAAGCATTATTGATGAAAAGATCAGAGCTGAGCGGAAAGTTTGAAATGCAATCACATGAGTTGAGAGAAACACAAAAAGGTAAACATGAGTTGTTACTCATAGGGACTAGACAAGGATAAATTGTTTATATTTTAATATGGGAAGATAATATTTATATAATATATTATATATGTGATATACAATATATATCCCCTCATAATTCTATTTGTATCAATGGTCATAAAGGGACCCATATTAGGCCTGGGAGTGGATAGGCCATGTTTTTATTATCTTTAAAAAAAAAAAAAGAACAGAAAGGAAAGGGAACCAAAATACAATGGAGAGGGAAGGGAGAGGGAATATGGGGAAAATTATCTCACATAATTAGAATGTGCAAGTAGAAGTCTTTACAAACAAGGAGAAAGGAATAGGAGGTGGGGTTGTTGATATGACTCATGTAAACTGACCAAAGGTGGAGGGAATACAGACATATTGGTACAGACATATATTTAATTTACTGGGGAAATGGGAGGGAAAGGGTAGAAGGAGTGAGCTCAGTACCAGAACTTTAGGTTTGGTGTAATTTGCTTATGTTCTCCTGATCCTTTTCTCTTTTCTTCACCTAGAGTCACATAAAAAGTTCTCATTCTTTCTTGTCTTCTAAGCCCCTATTTGAAATTCATCCTCCTTAATTAGAGATTGTTTTGCTTAAGACTAAGCCCTCTCTCTGATGCATTCATTTTCCTTCCCCCCTTCCCTCCTATTTCCCCACTGAAGTTAAAAAAAAAAAGGCAGTAAAAAAAAAAAAAGATGGCAATCATCTTAGGCAAGTCAACAGCAAAAATAGGCTTCATTAAAAGAGATAAATAGGCAAACTATGTTTTACTGAAAGGTACACAGACAAATGTCATGGCGTCTAAATAATTAAAGTAAAAGTTAAATGAGTTACCACGAGAAATAGACAACTATAATAGTGGGGGACATCAATTTACCCCTCTCTGACACAGACAAATTTAAACAAAAATAAATTAAAAAGTGAAGGACCTGAATAGAATTTTTAAAAAGTTAGATATGAAAGACCTCTGGAGATTACTGAATGAGAAGAGAAAGGAGTATATATTTTTCTCAAACTTCTCTGGCATTTTCACAAAAATTTCCCACTTAGTAGGGTATAAAATTTTCACAAATAACATAGGAAAACAGAGATGGTAATCATACCACTTACATAACAGCACAATAAAATTATATTCAATAAAAGGTCACTGAAGAAATGAGTAAAACTAAATTGGAGACTAAATAACTTAATCCTAAAGAATGAGTGAGGGGCACCTAGGTGGCGCAGTGGCTAGAGCACCGGCTCTAAAGTCAGGAGGACCTGAGTCCAAATCCGGCCTCAGACCAAACGCTTGATATTTACTAGCTTTGTGACCCTGGGCAAGTCACTTAACCCCAACTGCCAAAAAAATAAAAAGAAAAAAAGAATGAGTGAGTTGAAGAACAAATAATAAAAACAATAAATTTTTTTATCCAATTCAAATAGTATTTTATTTTTTCAGTTATATGTAAAGACAATTTTAATGTCCATTTTTATATAAAATTTTGAGTCCTGAATTTTCTTCCTCCCTCCCTTCACCCTTTCTAAGATAAGGTAAGCAATTTGATACAGGTTTTATCTATGCAATCACATAAAACCTATTTCCATATTAGTCATGTTGTGAAAGAGAAACAGAACAAAAGGGAAAAAACATGAACAAAGAATAAATAAAGTAAAAATAGTATGCTTTGATCTGCATTCTGACTCCATCAGTTCTTCCTCTGAATGTGAATAACATTTTCCATCATGAGTCTTTTGGACTTGTCTTGGATCATTGTATTGCTGAGAAGAGCTAAGTCAATCATAGTTGATCATAGCATAATGTTGCTGTTACTATGTAAAATGCTCTCCTGGTTCTGCTCACTTCACTTTATATCAGTGCATGTAAATCTTTACAAGTTTTTCTGAAATCTACATGCTTGTCATTTTTAATAGCTCAATAGTATTCCATTACATTCATAAACTACAACTTGTTTAGCCATTCCCCAATTAAAGGGCATCCCATCAATTTCCAATTCTTTGCCACCACATAAAAAGAGCTTCTATAAATACTTTCATTCATGTAGGTCCTTTCCCCTTTTTTATGATCTCTTTAGGACACAGAGATAATAGTGGTATTGCTGGATCAAAGGGTATGCACAGTTTGATTGCCCTTTGGGCATAGTTCCAAATTGTTCTCCAGAATAGTTGGATCAGTTCACAACTCCACCAACTGTGCATTAGTAGCCCCAATTTTCCCACATCCTCTCCCACATTCATCATTTGCCTTTTCTGTCATATTAGCCAATCTAATACATGTTAGGTGGTACCTCATAGTTGTTTTGATTGGCATTTCTCTAATCAATAGTGATTTAGAGTATTTTTATATCATTATAGATAGCTTTGATTTCTTTATCTGAAAACTGCCTGTTAATATCCTTTGACCATTTTTCAATCGGGGAATGACTCATATTCTTCTAACAGTTCTCTATATATTTTAGAAATGAGGCCTTTATCAGAGACACTTGCTATAAAAATTGTTTCCCAGCTTTCTGTTTTCCTTCTAATCTTTGGTGCATTGGTTTTGTGAAATGATGAAAATATTATTTAATTAAATATAATCAAAGTTATCCATCTTTGATTACATCTCTTACTGCTATCTCTTGTTTAGTCATTAATTCTTCCCTTCTCCATAGATCTGACAGGAAAACTATTCCTTGCTCTCCTAATTTGCTTATGATATCACTCTTTATATCTAAATCATGTACCCATTTTGAACTTAACTTGGTATATGGTATAAGATGTTGGTGTATATCTACTTTCTGCCATACGCTTTTTCAGTTTTCCCAGCATATTTTGTCATAAAGTGAGTTCTTATCCCAGGGGCTGGGATCTTTGGGTTTGAACAAACATTTTTAAAACTAGAAAACGAACAAGTCAAAAACCCCTAACATCAAAATAGAAATCCTGAAAAAGAAAGAAGAGATGAACAAAATTTAAAGCAAAAAATATTATTGAAGCTATTATTATTGAAACTAATATTATTGACTGTTTTTAAAGTAGATAAATCATTAGCTAACAAGAGTGTGCTGATTTCACATTCAAAGCTCTTTCCACTGCAGCAGCTGGGTCTCCTAATTTTCTGGCCCTGCCGTTTTTTTTGTTTGTTTGTTTTTTTGTTTGTTTATTTGTTTGTTTGTTTGTTTTACCACACTACTGAACTATGTTGACGCTATTAATTACAAATGTATGAAATTTTTAAAAAAATAAAAGAGCAGGCAATACTCAACTTTTAATTAACACTAGAATCATAGGCTCATCCCCAGACCACCTCCTTTCCACTTCCATACCAAAAGTCTTCTTTTCATTCTGGCAGTGCAGCCCCCTGCCCTGACAACAGCCTCTTCCTACAGTTGGTGAGTTCCTCCCCAAACCTCCATCTGAGAAAGCACCAATAGACCAGCCCATGCCTCCCTCGATTTCTTCTCCTCTTTGCCTTCCATATCCCTCTGTCCTCCTATTTTTCTACTGTTTTTAAGTGTTATTTTCTCCCACTAGAATGTAAGTCCCTGGAGGTTAGGGACCTTTTCTTGTACGTATTTGTATTCCTAGCATTTAGCAAGGTACATGGCATATTATAAGTGCTTCATAAATGCTTTATCTTTATATCTATCCACCTATCTCTCTATTTATCTATCTTTCTAGCTAGCTAGCTATCATATATGTATTATCAATCTATATATAGGATCATAGATTTAGAACTGAAAGGAACCTTTGAGGTCATCTCATCTTCATTCAACAGATGAGGAAACTGTTTAAATGCAAGGAAGCTATTTCTTTGAAAAAAGAAAATCTCTGCATAAGTCCTACTTCAATGTTTCATCATTATATCAAGTCATGAACAAGCATTTAATAAGTACTTTGTATATACCATACACTGAGCTAAGCATTGAAGATTAAAAAAAAAAGTCAAAAATTCAATCTTTGCCCTCAGGGAGCTCACATTCTAATGGATCAACATGTAAATAGCTAGGTACATGCACAAAATAGAAAGAGTATATTAAAGATAATCTCCAAGTACATGGTACTAACAACTGGAGAGGGCAGTGGTTACAGGGACCATCTAACCCAACATGATTCCTAAGATACCTTTAATTAAATCATTAAGAAATGCTCATTTAACTTGAAGAATTCCAATAAAAAGCAAAGCCTACTTCCTAAAATTTCCCTTGAATAGTTCTAATTGTTAGGAAATCTCGTGATATATCAAACCAAAATCTGCCTCTTCCAACTTTTTTTTGATCATTTGTTGGTTTTTTTACTTAATAGTATTTTATTGTTTTCCAATTACATGTAAAAATAATTTTCAACATTCATCTTTGTAAGGTTTTGAGCTCCAAATTTCCCCCCCTCCTTCCCTTTTCTTCCTCCTCCCTAAGACGGCAAGCAATCTGATATTGTACATGTGTAATCATGTTAAACATATTTCCACACTAGTCATGTTGTGAAAGAAGACTCAGAACAAAAGGGAAAAACCATGAGAAAGGAAAAAAAAAACAACAACAAAAAAGCATGCTTTAACATAAAGCTAGTACACTTTGATCAATGTTCAGACTCTATAATTCTTTCTCTGATGTGGTCAGCATTTTCTATCACAAGTCCCTTCGAATTGTCATGGATCATTATATTGCTGAGAAGAACTAAATATATCAATTGTAACTTTAAAAAAACATTTATAAATCATTCTAAGATTTGCAAAGCACCTTACATATATTATTTCTTTTGATCCTTATAACAATCCTAGTAGATAGGTATTACTATTATTCCCATTTTGCTGATGGAAAAACTGAGGCTGGAAGAAGTTAAGTGGTTTGCCCAGGGGGTTGATACAACTTGTTAAGTATCTGAGGCAGGATTTCAATTCAGCTCTTCTGATTGCAGGTCCAGGGCTTTATCCACTACCCCATATAAATTCCACTCATTGCTCCTAGCTTTACTTTCTGGGGTCAATTATATCAAGTCTAATTCTTCTTTATGACAGCACTTCAAATGCTTGAAATCACCTATCATGGCCATGCTAATTCCTCTTTTGTTCAGGCTAGACATCCCCATTCTTTCAGCCAGTCCTCACATGGGGTACCCTCTAGTCCTCTCATCATTCTGATTGCCATCTTCCAGGTGCGCTCCATCTTGTCTATATCCTTTCTACAGAAAAATGTGGTGATCACAACTAGTCTCATTTGTTAAAATGTTCAACTGGAGACCCATGAAGGAAACTGAAAAGGGGGAAAATATCGGGTCTTCTCCCTGGAATTCTATAATTTTACTGACACTTTTGTGCTTTCTGTGTTCAGGGCAACAAGTTGGAAGGGAGGGCACCATCCTTTCAAAAGCCACTTTCCAGAGCTCAATTTGAAAAAGCCAAATCAATGCAAATCCAGGAAATGATTCAGGGAAGTCTGGGACTCAGCAGGGAGCCTAAGCCAAAGAGTACTTCTTAAAAAGCCAAACAACAAGGAAGAAAATTGGCTAATTAAAGTCCATGTGTGAGTGTCTGGGGATGAGAGGGGGGAGGGTGGCACAGTTAGAGGTAAACAGCAGGATGAATTCAGCATCTGTCACCCCTGAAACAGGGCAACCTGCTAGGGGGAGCTTTCCTTTAAAGGGCCATTAGAGGGTTGAATTTTGAGAACCAGCTATCTTAACACAGAGAAATCACTGAGAAAGGATGAATACGATTGTTTTTCTTTTGCCACTGCTTGCTAGAACTAGCAAACTCTGAATTTGGGAATATTTGGGATTTGCATGACCTCTGACAAGAGATGAGAGAGGAGGTAATTTCACTGTATGAGATTTATGAACAGTTAGTTTTTTGAGGTCATGACATAATGGATAGAGATCCAGCCTTGGAACCAGGAAGACCTGAATTCAAGTCCCTCTTCTGAAACATACTGACTGTGTGACCTTTGACAAATCACTCAACCTCTCAGTGATCTGGAAAACTATTTAAGACCAAACAGTGCATGGCCAGTTCCAACCTGTACAGGAAGAGAGTTCCCTTATCTGGGAGATCTCTATGCCAGTGAAATCATGTGTCCAGTCTGTATTTCTATCTGAGATAGGTTAGCTAGGCAGCTGGAGGGTACAGTGGATACAGCACTAGGCCTAGAGTCAGGAAGACCTGAGTTCATATCTAGCCTCAAACACATATCAGCTGTATGACCTTGGGTAAGTCACTTAATCTCTTTTTGCCTCAGTTTCCTCATCTATAAGATGAGGATAATAACAGCACTCATCTCTAAGGGTTGTAGTGATGGTCAAATGAGATGTTATTTGAAAGCACTTAGCATAGTGCCTGGCACATAGTAGGTGCTACATAAATGCTAATTATTATTATTTGTTTAACCACTTAGACTATGATACTTTTGAGTCTGAGGCTTATTGAGGTCAGGAACCCTGTTGTAGAGAAATGTAGAAAGGGATCTCAGAGTCCATTCAACCTCTTCATTTTACATGTAAGGAAAATGAGGTCCAAGTAGATTAAGTTAGCTGCCCAAGGATACACAAGTAGTAAGAGGAAAAACCAAGATTTGAATCCTGATCCTCTAACTCCAGAGCCAGTGCTGTCTTTTATTTCTTTTACCCCCATAATCTAACAGAGGGCCTTGAACAGTAGGCACTTAACTAAATGTTTGTTGAATTGAACTAAATTGAAGGCTATGGCTTTGATCCCTGAAGGCTAATTAGACCTTACCTCCCACTATTTTTCTATGGGAACATTCTGTTCTGGGTAGACTAGCCTCTTTAGGGTCCCACAAGAATGCCTCTGTATTTTATTTCTGCCTGAAATGCCTTCTCCCGCTTTCTCCACCTTTTGAATTCCTCCTCACCTGTGATCTTTGTACTGAGTCCAAGGTTTCCCATAGTCAGATGTAGTGCTATGGTCCTGGGGTTGGTTTGCTGACATAGATGTTGTTGAAGGATGTATGAAAAGAGAGAGAAGTCAACAGCTGTAGACAGCCTAAGGTAGTCATAGAGTCCTCCTATCTATGAGATTGGAATAGCCAGCGCCAGGAGTTTGGACTTCACTTAGAGATGAAGGATGTTAGAAAAATCTGAAACAAAAATCTACTACAGGAGTGAGTAAAGGAAAGCCTTTATTACACTTCTCAAGAGAGAAGCAGGCACACTGAACTTTAGTAGCATGTGCTCGCTGGTTCAGTGGTAGAATCAACTTTTAAATAGTTGGTAAGATACATACTCCACCCACCAGGACTAGGATTGGTCTAGTTCATCTGAGTTACACTCTTCCACATCTGAGCCCATCACATGTTCCTCCATGTTCCTCCTTGACATGTTAGCCCATGCATCCCATGTTCAAAAATGTCAGCTATCTCCACCCTCAGGGAGTGTCAGTTAATATTCAATAAGCTTGTTATGCAAGCACAGAGGAGAAAAGCCTTTGCTCTGTCAAGGCCTGGTCCTTGGCCCTGTCTTATTGCAACCGGTTTAGCCTCCAGGGCTCTCTCTTAAGGAATTAGTTGTTTTTGAATGTTTGGGGCACTTTCTGATTGGTTGAGGGACTATTCACAAGATCTTGGAAGTCCTTCTCAAAATCTCCTTGTTCTGCTGTGGAAGCCTAACTTCTAATCTTTTCTCACAACTGACTGCCCTTTGTTAGAATCTGTGACTTAAATAGGGTCTCTAAGAATAGGATGATGTGTGAAGGGGGCTTAGCTCAAGTTCAGCCAAACTCAGCAATGTTTACCCCAAAGAGTGCTTTCTCCATTTTAGGATCAAGTAGCAGGCATATTCTCAGTGCTAGGGTAAAGATAATGGTAATAAGCTCATATCAAGAATCTTTACTCTAGTAGAATTCTTACCATAGTAGAAGGTATTACTACCGTCCATTTGATAGATAATGAAGGCCCATCATACTATTGTGATATGGATAGAGGGGACAGGTAAAAGAGATTGTGAACATGAAATCAATCAATAGACATTTTATTAAATGCCTAGTGTGTGCCAGGCATTGTGGTAAAATTGACAAGTCTCATCAGCTATTTGGATATGGGGGAGTGAGAGAAAGGGAAAAGTTAAAGATGATTCCAATTCTATAAATCTGGGTGTGCAGAAGGTGAATGGTACCCTCAAAAAATAGGAAATCTTTAGAAGAGGGATAGTTTCGGGGAGAAACATAATGAATTGCTTTAGATATGATGTTTGGGATGTCCAGGGGCCATCCAACTCCATCCAAAGGATATCCAAAGGATGGGAAGGGAGGTAATTTCACTATAGTTAAATCCAAAGCTTTCCTTTAGTGGGTCATTTGAAGGCTGAATTTTGAGACCCAGATAACCAGCTAGATTATGAAGCTGCTAGGTGGTACAGTGGATAGAATGCTGGGTCTGGAGTCAGGAAGATCTGAGTTCAAATCTGGCCTCAGACACTCCCTAGCTCTGTAACCTTGAACAATTTGCTTAATCTCTGTTCATCTTAGTTTCTTCACCTATAAAATGGGGAAAATAATAATGCCTATCTCCCAGGGTTGTTAAGAGGATCAAATGAGATAATAATTATAAAGCACTTAGCACAGTACCTAGCACATAGTAAGTACTACATAAACATTAACTAGTATTTTTATTACCCAACACAATGATTAATGTACAACTGTGTCCCATAGCTGCTCAGGACCTGATAATTGAATCAGGCCATTGATGAAGAGAGTACAGAATGAGAAGAGACCCCACGACAGAGCTCCTTTAGTGGGCACCATAGAAGGAGGATGATCCAGCAAGAAAGACTGAGAAGGAATTGCCTGGCCTGTAGGAAAAGAGCCAAGAACCCAAAGGGAAAGAGAGTATCCTAGAGAAAGAGAAGGTCAATAGCATCAAAGCTGGAGACACTTCAACTAGAATGAAACTGAAGAAAGGTCACTGGAGTTACTGGTTAAAAGATGCTTGGTAAACTTAGAGCAGGAGTTCTCTGTGAATTCATTTAAAAATATTTTCATACTGTATTTCAATATAATTGGTTTCCTTGGTAATCCTATGTATTTTATTTTATGCATTTAAAAACATTACTTTAAGAAGAGGTCTCTAGACTTCACCAGACTGCCTAAAGGGTCTAGACCACAAAAAAAGATTAAAAAAAACCCTGACATATAGGGAGAACCATTTTAAACAAGTATTGGGGTCAGAAACCAAATTGAAAAGGGATTAAGAATTGAATGGGAGGTGAGGACATGGAAGAAGTCCATATCGGTGATTTTTTTTTCTAATTGTATGGCTATGAAAGGGAGAAGAGACACGGGAAGATAGCACG
Source organism: Vombatus ursinus (assembly GCF_900497805.2). Lineage (NCBI taxonomy): Eukaryota > Metazoa > Chordata > Mammalia > Diprotodontia > Vombatidae > Vombatus > Vombatus ursinus. The sequence continues at coordinate 9,261,538 of NW_020954585.1, forward strand.
AGAGGATATCAGGGTCAAGGGAAGTTATTTTTAAGGATGAGGAAAACCTGGGTATGTATGTAGGTGACAGGAAAGGAACAAGGTGATAAGGAGAGAATGAAGATAAACAAAAGAGAATGACTGAGGGTCAAACTGCCAGAGGAGACTGGAGGAGATGGGATGAAGAACACAAGTAGAAAGTTGGTCTTGGCAAGACAGCCCACCTCTTCATCAGAAACTGGAACAAAGGAAAAGATGAAAAGTCAGTGACACAGAAAGTCTTTTGACCTATGGCAATGAAGGATAAAATATGGTCCACCAGCCAAATCCCGCCCCCAGCTTTTGTATTGCTAGCAAACTTAGATGGAAAAACCATTCTTAGCTCAAGGCTATACAAAAACAGGCCAAATTTGGCCCTGGGCTTAGTTTGTCAAAAACTGGTTTAGATCAAGGGTTCTTGCCCTGGGGTCCATGAACATTTTATTTTGTAAAATTTTGAGAACCATATTTCAGTAGATGGATTTCCTTTGTAATCCTGTATCTTCTTTTATTCATCCAAGAACATCATTCTGGTAAAGGTTCTATAGACTTCAGCAGACTGTCAAAGAGGTCTGCATCACCAAAAAATGGTTTAAAAAGGTTAGAACCCTAGTTTCCTTGTTTAGAGCCCTAGTTTTATGGGCCCTTATTTGTTTCAAGCCTTTCTTGGTCAACACCCCCCTCCCCATCCCCCACCCTCCACCCCAGCCTTCTGAACAACTACACTATTAATGCCACCTACCCTTATTAAATGTTACTTTATATTAATATTAACTTTTTTGTGGATATTTGACTTACTTTCCCATTTACACTGGAAGTTCCATGAAGGTAGTGACTGTGTTTTACTCATCTTTGTACAAACACTGTGCTTTAAATGTCTGTATTGCCCAAGAAAAAAATTTTGTTTGGTGGATTAATTGATTCCATGGCCATAGATTTCTAACCCTAACTCTTAATCAATGATCTTATAAACACATGTTATCTGCTATAGAGTAGAATACATGAGAATGTAAATGCATCAGTGCAATCCATTCCACTGTGGCTGAACAACAGAAAGGGGCTCACCCTGGGCCCACTTAGGTCATTAGCATAAGCTTTGGGCGTGAAGAGCAGCCCATTTGTTTCCATTTTTCCCTCTGCAATTCTGACTTTCTCCCACCCTTTCAGAAATAATAGGGTTCCTCATTCAAAATAGCAATGGAACAATAGAAAGGATTTCTGCTTTCAAGTATTATATTTGCAGTAGGTTGAGATAATTGGAAAAATAATTGCTGATAAATTTGACAGTTTTTAAAGAGATTTATTTACTTGGCCCTTAAATGCTTATGTGTGCAAAATACTATCTCTTGAGTTATTGTACATAGAGAATGTACAATTAACAAAAGAGTAGAATGAACAAAAGAGGACTGAAAAGGTGGAAATATCAGAGTGCCGATAATGTATACATCAAATGCATAATAATTATATCTTATATATAGTATGTATTATATATTATATATTATATAACACATACAGCACTTTATTGCCACATATCACTAGAGACATACATTTATTTATTCATTTATTCACTCATTTGTTCATATGCATATATATATAATTTTACATGCATGACAACTCCATGAGGTAGATTGGTAGGCATTTAAAAACCACTATTGACCAGTATTGGAAAGTGTGTCAGGCTTAAGAGTCAGGAGCAATCTGAATCCATATCCTCCCTCTGATACTTTCCAGCTGCGTGACTCTCAGCAAATAACTTAACCTCTCTCATCCTCATTTTTCTCATCTGTAAATGGGGAAAATAAATAAATAAATAAATAAGTGACCTGACAGGGTCACTATGAGGATCAAATGAGATCATGTGTAATGGTACTTTATATACAACATACCTAAATATGCTTCTCTATGCTTTTCACCAGTTGCTACTAATTTTGCCTTCAGGAGCCATGGAGAAAAAAAATTTAATCCTTCTTACATATGACAACCTTTACAATACTGGTTGTCCCAAAAGTTTTAGTGCAAGTTTTAACCTTTTGATGGCTTAAAACTTGTACTAAGACTTCAGCAACACCCTACAGACAGATAGTGAGTCTCCTTTAACCTTTCTCTACTCTAGGCTAAATGTCCCAAAATTTTTCCAACCAATCCACCTTTGGAATGCCATTGAGGCGCTTCATCATTCTGTCTAAAGTCAAACATAACAACCAAGTACCCTCCTCAACCCATCTCCAGGGTTCTTCATACTCCCATGAACAGGCAGGTAGGACACGAACAGCTAGCTGGTGCTACGGATAGAGCCCTAGACCTGGAGTCAGCAAGGGTTGAATTCAAATTCGCCCTTGCATTTACTGGTTGTATGACCCTGGGCAAGACATTTAACCTCTACCTGCTTCCTGATCTGTAAAATGGGGTTAATAATATCCCCCACCTCCCAGAATGGTTGTGAAGATAAAATTACATAATATTTGTACAGTGATTTACAAACTTACAGTATTACATAAATGATAGCTATTATCAACGTTGTCATGACCCAGAAGTCTAGACAGACAGAGAAATAAAGCAATTATTAAGCATTTACTATATGTCAGGCATTGTGCTAAATACTGGAGATACAAGCAAGCAAAGACAGTTGTTGCTCTCAACAGTCTTTCATCATAATGGGAGAAGATAACATAAAGAAAACAAAAAAGAGGGAGCTGAATGGGAAGTGGCAGTCAAGAGGAATAAGAGAAGTTAGGAGAAAGTTGAGGCAAAAGTAAAGCGAAGCATGGCTGGGTCCCTTCCTAAAATGGTGGTCTTGGTGTAAACCAACAAGTGTTGTCCTCATACAATCTACACCTTGAGATCATAGGGTCATGGAATGGTAAGAACAAGACCTTAGAGATAGTATAGTTATCCCTTCTACATTAAGACTTTCCCAATTGTAGTTTCTATATATCAAAGATCAGCATAAGAAATTAAGTGGGAATTTTTGAGGAGTTTTGCGGAAGCCTCAGATGAGGCTCAAAGACCAGCAGACAACAAAGAGCCTATGACCAAATACTTAACCCAAATTTTACAATAAGGTACTGTAAACACCCTATAAATGAAAAAGAAAAAAATTCAGATTTCTTCTCTGGTATAAACGAGGGCCAAAAAATTTTGTGTAGATTTTCCACATTCTGAGGGGTGCTGCACCCCTAACCCCTCTGAGATGCGGAAGGGACAACTGTATAGTCCTAATGTCTCTTTTTATAGACAGAAAGAAAAGAAAAAATGAATTGCCTGAGGTAACAAGATAACAAGACAACAGCTAGGAAGGTATAATGAAGGCACTAAGAAGGTGCACATGCCTAACAAACTGAACCAGTAGCACAAAAGTGTGGAATAATGTGAAGCAGCACTGACTTTGGAGTCATAGGACTTGGGTTCAAATACCACCTCTGACATGACCTGCCCATGTGACCTTGGGCAATTCATTTACCCTGCCTGGGCCTCAGCTTTCTCATCTGTAAAAACGTATTGGATTAGGTGGTCACCAGCTCCCTTACAGCTGTTGATCTGTGACTCTATATGTGAAGGGATCTCCTAGGGCCTAATTTGGGGGGAGGCATCCAGGAGGATGCTTTTATTTCTTAGATGTCCAGCAGGCTTCAACCTTTCACTAAACATGCTCTCAAGCCTACAGAAATGTTAAACACTGCAACTAGTCAAAACTGCAAGATATCAACAGGTGGTTCGTTATCTCTTCTTTTGAGCCTACATGAATTATTTGTGGCAGGTCCCTGCTTTAAAAATAATGATAAAACTCCCTGTCAGTCAGAATAAGCTTCAAATACTATCTCACTAATATAAGCAAGAGAATTCAGAGAGTCAGAGTGAGTTAGTTAGGCATGCAAGATTAAACTCAAATTCATCTCTATGCAATCATACTAGCTCAGAAAGAGAATCACCTGTTTTTTCAAAGGGTTGGAGTTTTGAGCCCCAGTTTTGCTGGCTATAGATGGGTGTAAGGGAGACCTGCACAAGGAGCCACAAATGTGCTTGTTGGCAAACAGATTCATCTATTTGTGCCTAGTCTGATGGGCCCTACTTAGGCTTAGAGATTCATTTTTGTTGTTCAGTCATTCCAGTCATGTCTAACTTTTTGTGACCCCATTTGGGGTTTTCTTGGCAAAGATATCGGAGTGGCTTACTATTTTGTTCTCCAGCTCATTTTACAGATGAGACAAACAGAGTTAAGTGACTTGCCCAGGGTAACACAGATAGTAAGTGTCTGAGGTTGGAATTGAACTCAGGAAGAGGAGTCTTCCTGGCTCTAGGCCTAGCACTTGCCACCTAGCTGCCCAGAGATCCATAAAAATCTATGTAAATTTCATATGACTTGACCTAAGCAAGATGAACAAAACCTTGACTGAGAGGAAATCTACCTTCCTCTGCTGTTCAAAGTCATCATGTTATCTTAGAAACAATATTGAAAGTAAAATCCTCTAAGTTTCAATACCTTCTAGTGGATCATAGATCAATTATCTATTTGGTTATTATCTATTTGCTCTGCAAGAGATCTTCAAGGTCATTAATATTATTTAGTTGAAGAAATGGAAACCCACAGAGAGGAGATGTTTTGCTTGAGATCACACAGCTGGAAGAGCCAGGATTTTGACCCACATCTTTCGGCTCCAAATCCTATATTTTTACCAAGGGGCCACATGGGTTCATTGGTGGGTCTTTTCAGATTAGCCTAAGTCGGAGTTCACTTGACCTACAGCATTTAAATAGCCCCAAGTTAATTACCATGCTTGCCCAGGGATAGATCTGTATGGCTCTTTGCAAATGGTTTGGCTTCTATTTATGAGTTATAACATTTATTTTTTATTTTATTATTTATTTATGAGTTATAAAACAGAGTCTGTTTTACCTGTGGAAAAGAGTAGTTTTTAAAAAGCCATCAGAAAACTTTCACACTTCTCCCAAGTGCCTGCTTCTGTTTCTGATCATGCCCTGAAAATATCTAAGTCTACAAAAAGTATCAATAGTCCAGACCATTACATAGGTCCAAACTCTAAATTTGAGCGAGGTGGTTACTCAGCTAAAGAGATTTAGGTTTGACATTGACAAGGACTTTCTCAGAGAGGACAGAATCAAGGGAAGTTGTACAAATGCCTTCTTGGAGTTTCAAATGGAGTCCCAAGCACTTTTTCAGTAAACGTGAACAAGAGAATTCTAAGAGACTACAGTGATTTAGTTAGGTATGCAAGATCGAAGTCAGTTCATCTCCATACAACTATGTGAGTTCTGTAATAGAAGAGCCTAATGTTTAAAAGCCTCTAAAGAATAGGAAAAGCAATTCATCTCAGGGATAGTGTAGATGAGGCTAAACTTATGGTAACATTAATTACAAATAATTAACTTAGAATATTTAATCTGCCACCACTCTTCCTTTCCAACCTTATTTCACATTAATGTCCATCACATACTCTACACAAAGACCAAATGCTTACTCTCTACCTGTGTGAGCCTGACCAAGTCATTTAACCTTCATCTGCCCCAGTTTCCTCATCTGCAAAATGGGGATAATAATAGCTCCTACTTCCCAGGATTGTTTTGAGAATAAAATGAGATGATAACTGTAAAGCATTTTGTAAACCTCTAAGTCCTTAAAATTTCGAGCTATTGCTATCATCCCCCATACATTTCCCACATTTTTCTTCCTCTGTGCCTTTTCCCTTGCTAATCCCTACACCTGTGATATGCCTTTCCTTTCTTTCAAGGTCTAGTGAAATCTTAGCCATCCTTCAAAACTGCCATCTCCTCCATGTACTGATCTTTCCAGTCAGAAATAGTCTTTTCTTCCTTGGAATTCACATTCCATAGGATATGTTTCTCATACTTTTTATCAAATTCTATTTGATATCACGTATCATAAATTCCCTTCTAGGCTACAAGGTCCTTGAGTCAAAGAATGATGTCTGCATACAATAGATGTCTAATAAATGTTAGAAATAAACTGAATTTAAGAGAAAGATGAAAGAGACAAGAAATAAATGGGATGTGAGAGTATGACAGGAATAGGGAATGGACTTTTAATATCATTTATAAAAGGAACTCCTAGGTGAGGAAATTCTATCTACTACTGCAAGTCAGCACCTTCTCTGGAAAGGTCATATGATTTGTCTAGGGTCTCATAGTTAGCATGCGTCAAAGGCAGAACTCCTGGGTCCTCCTGAATCCAAAGCTAGATCTCTGTCCAATACAAGACACTTCCCCTATAGATATGATAGTCAAAACTCAAAACAAAACAAATGTTTTGGAGGGAGTAAGTAGTAGACTTTTCTGAAGTCTATAAGGTTCAATCGCAGTCAGCTGCATTTGCTCTGGTTATTCCCTCCCTTGATCATTTCTAGTAATCTCCTACTTCTCATTTTATATTTCTCATTTATTTACATCTTTCAGGCTTCTCATAAACAACACCAAACGTCTCCTAGACTATGATATCAGATATGAGAAACCAATCAGATGCATCTAAGTGAAAACTCCTCCCTCCCCCTATAAAACTTATGACTTTCTTTGCCTCATTGAGCTGCCTTGGTTCAAGGATGATGTTTTGCGCATCAGCTAGGTGAGGTGATGAATTTGGTTGTGTTTGACCTTAGGGCAGCCTTTCCAAAAGATTGAAATTGACCCTCCTCCCCTGTTGGCTGTAGTCAGAACACCTGAGACCCTAGCAATTAATCCCTGCTATGACTGGGACGCGGTTGTATCCATCTCCACTATCAGCTAAGACTCAGCGGCATCTATTTAGGTTTTCCTTCATGTTAGTCAAAATGTACCATTATAAAGACCTTTGTCTTTATGCTTTGTGCTTCATGCATTCCTAATCCAGTTGATTCTTTGGGGATCCCCTCTAGAATTTCCGATTTTCTGGCAGAGACAGGAGCGGAAGAGGATCAGCTTGATATCTTTTATTCCATTGAACATCAGGGTTGATTTACCTGATCTGATTGACTAAGAGTGTATCAGACTCCTCCCTTATTACTCCACAAATCTTCCTGTGAACTGAATACACACACACATATATGCATATAGGCATATATAGATGCACACATATGCACATATTTACACATACATATGTGTATATGTACATACACACTCACACATATATAGTGTGTGTATGTATGAGAGAGAGAGAAAGAGGGAGAGAGGGACAGAGAGAGAGGGAGAGGAAGAGAGAGAAAGAGAGAGAGAGTTTCCAAATATTCTAAGTACAATGTCTACTTTTCAGAAAAAATGATGAAGGGCCAGGACAAGCTGGACTTAATGAGGGGAGTTGGTAGAAGTTGACAACTCAATAAAAACTATGAAGCTAAAGGCAGGTAGAATTGGAAAGGGAACCAGTTTAAGCAGAGTGTGACCAAGGGCATCAAGTTCCTATTCAACAATGACAGTGACCCATCTTTCTAAACTCTCATTTGTATTCAAGAGAAAAAAAAAATCTGTACTTGGAGCATTTTTATGACTTTAGGGTTTAATTCTATTTGGCAGAAGAAAGTAATTTCATTAAATGGCTTATAGTATTTAAAGCGTAATTCTGTTCAGCTTAATTGCTGCCTTAAATTAATTGTTGTCTCCATGTAGAAGGGAGATTATTAAAACAGGAGCAGGGGAATATCTGACAGTGAACTTTAACTGAGATCATCTAATCTTGAGTGTAACCATAAATGGCCAAGCATTTACTTCTCAGCCTCATCACCCACCTGCATTAATATGATGGGTGTGAAATTCTAAAATGGAGTCCAATAATCTCAGGATGGAATGAAAACTTGTATCTTCTTGTTGTCAGCTGTGAATTGCCTGCATCTAACATCTGAGCCTATTTTCCTCCCTTCCCAGCTTTTATTTCTCATGTACTTAGCAGGAATTGTTCTAAACTCATATTAATAAGAATGTTAAGATGTTAACCAATTAGTCACCTAAAAAGTATTTGTTAAGCATCTATTATGTGCTCAACATTATACTTGACTTTGGTGGGGTGGGGTGGGGGCTCTCTAAAAGAAACAGCGATGGTCCCTAACGTATGTTACAAGTTTATTTGTAGGCAGGTTGTTTGGAATTTGGTATTAATTTCCCCATAGAAAAAATATTGCAAATAGTTCCCAGGCTATCACACAGAAGTCTATTTAACCCATATATATAGGTGATATTATTAGCACATGATCTGGGTCTTGGAGCAAAGGGATCATTTTGGGATAGGAAAGAAGTAGAGCAGGAGGAGGAAGAGTTTCTTCCTTCTTTCCTAGATGTAGGGTTGGCCTTGAGAAAAGCTCTGGAACAGTAAAGTTTATCTTTGGATCCCTACCCCTTAGTACCTCTCTCCTAACCCCTAGGTTCCCCCAGCTAGATACTATGTGACTTCTTGCCATCCTGACTTGACTATCATGAAAAGTATGTTTCCCTTATGATATCAAAAAAATAAAATTAAGGAGTGAGAGAGGAATGTACTGGGAGAAAGAGAAAAGAGTAAAGAGAAAAGAGAAAGAGAAAAGGGTAAATCATCTTACAAAAAAGGCAAAAAAAAGCTTTTACAGTGGAGGAAGTGAGGAGGAAACTGAAGAGAAGTGAGTGAACCTTACTTTCATCAAAATTGGCTCAAAGAGGGAATAACATACACACTCAATTGTGTATAGAAATCTATCTTACTCCATGGGAAAGTAGGAGGGGAAGGGGATAAGAGAAGGGGGGTGGTGATAGAAGGGAGGGCAGATTGCAGGAGGGGACAGTCAGAAGAAAACGCTTTTGAAGATGGACAGGGTTAAAGGAGAGAGAGAATAGAATAAATGGGGGGATAGGATGGAGGGAAATACAGTTAGCAATAGTAACTGTGAAAAAAAATTTGAAGCAAGTCTCTCTGATAATGGCCTCATTTCTTAAACACATAGCAAATGGAGTCAAATTTATAAAAATAAGAGCCATTCCCCAATTGATAAATGGTCAAAAGATATGATCAATTTTCAGAGTAATCAAAGCTATCTATAGCCATATGAAAAAAAATACTCTAATTCACGATTGGAGAAATGCAAATTAAAATAATTCTGAGGTACTATCTCATACCTATTAGACTGGCTAATAGGACAGTAAAGGTAAATGACAAATGTTGGACGGGGTATGGGAAAAAATGAGACATTAATTCACTGTTGATGGAGTTGTGAATTGATTCAACCATTCTATAGAGCAATTTGAAACTATGCCCAAAGGGCTATAAATGTATACCCTTTGACTTAGCAATACCACTATGTATCTCAAAAGAGATTGAAATGTATGTATGTATCTCAAAAGAGATTAAAAAAACAAAAACAAAAAGGAAAAGGACCTATATATACAAAAATATTTGTAGCAGCTCATTTCTGGGGGCAAAGAATTAGAAATTTAGGGGATGCTCATCAGTTGGGGAATGGCTGAACAAGTTATGGTATGTGATGTACTAAAAGAAATGATGAGCAGGATGCTTTCAGAAAAACCTGGAAAGATTTGCATGGACCGATGCAAAGTGAAATGTACTGTCTACAAAGTAACAGCATTATGGTGAGATGATCAGCTGTGAATGACTTAAATCTTCTCAGTAGTACAACAATCCAAGACAACTCTGATGGACTTATAATGAAAAATGCTATCCATCCCCAGTGAAAGAACTGATGGTATCTGAATACAGATTAAAGCATACTTTTTTAAACTTTCTTTATTTTTCTTGAGTTTTTTTGTCCATGTTTTCTTTCACAACATGACTATTATGGATATGTTTTGCATGACTACACATATATAACCTACATCAAACTGCTTGCCTTCTCAAGGCGGGGGGAAGGGGTGTGGAGGGAGGAAAGGAGAAAATTTGGAACTCAAAGTTTTAAAAATGAATGTAAAAATTGTTTTTACATGCAACTGGGTAGAAATTTTTAAAAATAAATAAATTAATAAATACTTTTTTTTTTAAACTATGTCACCCTTTCAGGAGATGTAGTCTGGGCAAGCAAGATGATAGCCAGATATGAAGTCCTTCTTACAAAGGCAACTAGGAAATCAAACTCAAGGATGGAAGAGTCAGTGCTAGCAGAGAAAACCAATACAAATGCTTTCTATTCTTCAACATGGGACACAAAATAGGAATGAGAAGGAATGATAGCAACAAACCAGGTTGAGGTACCTGGAAAGCTCGGTCAATATGAGAGGAAGAGGGGGTTAGAACAGGTGGCAAGTTGGGTCAGAGAATTCCAACTAGGAACAGAGTGAGTAGAAACAAGAGACGCAGGACAGGAGCCACCCAGAGAGGAGAATTTTGCTGTATCTGAAGCAAATAAATCAAGCCGGCTACCAATGAGTTTTGTGTTTTATGCATCAATTCATTTGTTTGTTTTTTTATAGGGAGCTCTCCATGAGGAACTTTCTTTACAGCACCTGCACTGCAATTTATAGTTTCAGACAGTTGCCTGGACACTAAAGGTTAAATGACTTGACCAGCATCATATTGCTGGCATGTCTCAAGTAAGAATTAAACAGAGAACTACAAGGCCACCTCTCCATCAACTATGCCATGCTGCCTTTCATTTGGGGAGTGTAGGAGTAAGGTTATGTGTAATGCTGCCTTAAGCATGGGCCTAGGTAGGGCCTAGGCCCACCCCATCCCCCAAATGCATCAAAAGCCAAAATTAACCTACTCCCCCCCAACCGCACCTATCAAAATTTCCTTTGGCACAGTGCAGTGAATTCTGGCTAGTTGACAAGAAATTTGATTTACCCAATTTGAATGGGGTAGGGGTAGGGAGTGACTGGTAGCCCCCTAGTATACAGCCAGAGGCATTTGCATTTTAAAAGAATGATTGTTAATTTAAATCAATCTTTCATTGGTAGAATAATAAAACAACACAGAAAAAATTCAGTTTAGGGTAGAAGACATCTCAGACTCCTTGACTGTCTGTCATCAGGTCACTCTCCTTCCAGTGCCTTCCCCTCTCAGAGTACCTTCCATCTGCTTCATATCTATTATGTATGTACCTTGTTATTTACGTGTTGTGTCCCATCCCCATTAGAATATAGGCTCCTTGAAGATAAGGACTGTTTTTGTCTTTCTTTGTATCCCTAGAGCTTAGCACAAAGATTGGCACATAATAAGCATTTAATAAATACTTATTGACTGACTGACTCCTACCTTTCAGAGCTTCTTCCCCTTCTCCAGTGATGAACCCACAGATTCTCTAAAATCTCCAGGTTTTTCACAGGGGCTCCTAAGGCAGCAAGAGCAGGGATTCAAACAGTGGGACTGATGCAGAGAGAGAGGAGAACAAGAGAGATTATTGGCATCCATGGATCACATGGAATTGAGGACTCCCTGACTTTTGGTGGGGGGACTTACATTCCATTTGGGTAGACAAGTTTAATGAAGAAGAAATAATAGTTAAAACAAAACCAAGGACCACTACTCAATAGCCTGGAGGTCACCTTGTTGCCTTGGGCAAGTCTCTTCCCCTCCCTAGGCTTCAGTTTCCTCATTTGTAAAATGGAGGAGGAGAACTAAATAGTCTTTGAGTTCCCTTCCAGCTCAAATCTACAATCCTAAGTCCCAATCCTGACACTTATTAGTAGAAATGTCAGCAAATTACTTTATTTTTCTGAACCTCAGCTTTCTCAATTGCAAAATGAGAGTTGGCCTAGATAACTTCCAAGGACTCTTTCAGTTCTAACACAGACACACACACACACACACACACACACACACACACACACACACACACAGAATAATACATAGATCCTAAATGGGGTGATAGGAATTCAGAAAAGGAGATTGATAACCACTAGAATCATTGGGAAATACATCATAGGCTTCATCTCTTCTTTCTCACCTAATTTCCTAACTGGTCTTCTAATCTATTGCCAGTGTAATCCAAACTCAAAACCACTGCCTCAGTAACATTTTTCCAGTTCACTACTTTGACTGTGTTGCTTCTTTTCTCAAAATTCTTCTGTGGCTCCCCATTGCCTATTCAGTAATGTATAAGCTTCTGAGGCATTCAAGCCTCTCCATGGTCTGGCTCCAGTATACCTATCCAGACTTAATCTGACACAAGATAAGCAAACACATGGAGGCAGGAGTTGACATGTTGGTGAGGTAAGTATTTAGACCAGTATAGAGATATCATCTTTAATCCAACATTTTCCAGCTCTTACTTGAGCTGGTTTGTCACACTGTTCTTCCATCATTTGGGGGATGGGGAGATGGGAAACACAACCAATTTCAGCTCCAGAATTTCCAATTGCTGACACATTAAGCATGACACATTAAGCATGGTGTATCCACATTCACAAGAATGGTCCCTGGATTGTTTGGCTTTTGGGGTTGCTAAAGCTATTTACAGCAAGTTGAAGAAGCTAAGGAAGAGGAGTTCTGTGCAAGTTAATAGAATATAATCATTGCCACAAGATGCCACTTTGACAAAATATGCCATCGGAAACTATTTATAAACTCCACCTCCCTGTCCCATTTCACAGCCTATATTGCCCTGCTCAGGTGATCCAAGAGAACCACATGGCTACAAGAGCATTAACGATAGAACATACCATCAAAGCAACAGTGGGTGGCAAGGTTCTTGTTTATTGGGCCCCCATATGCAAGACCTTAAATAGAACAAGAGCATCAGGAATTAGCTCTTCCAAGAGTCCTCATGTAAAAAATCCATGGTGGTATTACTGGGACCCAGCTGGAAATCAGGAAAAAAGGGAGCTGGGACCTAGGGAACATAGAAATTAAAGCACAATACTTGTTCTGTTCCCCACCATTGTTTGTTGTGTGCCCATCATTGGATATGGTACTCTGATGCCAGGAGATCATAGGATCACAGATCCAGAGCTGGAAGGGACATTAGAGGTAAGTTAGTCTAACTCTCTTATTTTACAGATGAGAAAACCATGGCTGAGGGAGGTTGAATGGTCACTTTAAACATCAGAGGCAGGACTTGACCCCATGTCCCCTGACTCTTGAATCAGTCCTCTTTCCAGTTCCACCATGCTCCACTGCCTCAAATTAATGTTATAGAATGGAAAGAGCTCAGCATCTGAAGTCATTAGACTTGGGCTTAAGTCTTGGCTTTGCCATTTGCTGTGGGACTTTGGATGGCTCACTTCTACATCAGAGGTATCAAGCTCATAAACTGCTGGCCACATTTAATCTACAAAATTCCCACAAATGTAATTGGAAAATGTTTAATACAATAAATTAAAAATATAATACAACATAAATATTGTGGTTTTCAAAGTTAATATGCAACCCACAGGGATCTATTTCTCATTTTCTATTCTGTAAAATGGGGATTAAAATGTGTACCACCAGACTCAGGGAATCTTCAGGAAGATAAAATGAGGAGATAGGGACTAGGTGTTGTGGTATTTATAGTAAAAAGTAGAATTTTAGTTTATGCAGCATTTCCCCAGCAACAATTTTGTGAGGAAGGTTGTACAAGTATGATTACCCCCATTTTGCAGATGAAAAAACTGAGGCTCCACGAAGCTAAGTTCATCATGATCTATGCTCACACAGCTAGTTGGTGTTCAGAGTCAGGACTTCAAACCAGACTTTTGGATTCCAAATTGAATTTCTCTTTCCATTATACTATTTTGATCTTTGTCTGGTCAACACTCTTTAAAGAAATGACAATATAGTCCATGGCTTAGTATTTTAAACAGGATCTTAGATTGTTGTTTTGTTGATTGTCTAGACTTAAGAAAGTGATGATTAGAAGTTACCCTAAGTGCCCATATATGTACTAACTTCCAAGTATAATATCCATTCATACAGTGCACTCAAACTGATTATCCACCACAACTATAACTCAGGAAAGAGGTTTTTCACCCATTCCACCTAAGAAACAATGCCCCTTCCCTCCATGTTCTTCATACAAGACCCCTAGTGGAAACTAGTTGGAAATAATGTGGAAGTAATGTTTCTAGTGGAAACTAGTGTCCTTCCATGTCCTTCCATCTGCTGAAAGTCTCTTGGTATAATAGGCACCTGGTACCTCCCCTCTTTCAAAGTCACCATGAATCAGAAATATGGATTGTGGTTCCCTCTAAGCCCTTGCATTTAGAACAGCCTGAAGCTCAGAGGAAGTTTGGCTTAGGGAGACTCATACCAAGAGTTGATCAAATATCACTACAAAGATTTCAGTGGCTTACAAGAGTCAAGTACAAGTGGAATGGGCCCCTAAATTTTGGTGAAGAAGGACTCTTTCTGCCCTGATCTTGGACACCACCATACAGGTTTACTAACACCTCCATTGGCTGGTGGTATTATTTAACTGGCTTTACAAGAGTACATCTTCTGTGAGCTTCCCAAGTCAATGGAATGTGGCAGATAGAAGAAACTCCACAGTAACGCTATTAGACTCTACCATCACTATCATTCTAGTAACTCACTAGGTTGTTTTTTAAGCTTCTACATCCTTCCAAGTTACTCAATGGTGAAAGCTTTCCCATCATCTGGCCCTTGTAAAGAATAAGTCAGTTCCTGGGGCAGAAGTAATAAGGCAATCCAGGAGATATCTTACTGCCTACAGGTCCCGGTTATCTTTTTCATCGCTGTTCCCATTCTCTTCCTTTATAGCCCTGATTTCAGCAGGGCTAATATATTCTCCAATGGGATCTCTAAGTCAGAGGTCATGCTTCCCACCTGCAGCCTATCAGTTCCAGTGCCTAACATGCCATTACCCTTTTCACCTTTCCTGTTACTAAATCCATAACCTGCTCTTCAGCCTTTAAGGCATGATCCTTAAAAATCAAAAGTTTATTCAGAACATTAACAATTCCATCACCATACCAACCAAAAACAATTAGGAAAAAACCCTAGACTCAAAGAGGTTAGAGAACTAGAGGACCAAGATGTGTGCATGATTCCTCCTACTTTTCCTTATTGAACTCATAGCATCTTTTCTCTTATTTCTTCAATCACACTGCAGCTCAGTGGGCTTATTTCCTTTCCAGTTTCTTTTAAATAGGAATTCAACCATGCAAACATCATAGCAAAATTCCCCTACAACCAAGTTATTTAAATGGTGGTCACATGAAATTTACAGGATTTGCCTATAGTTTTAGTAGAATGGGAGATGATAGTGAAGTGAGAGCCAGTCCTGGAGCCAGGAAGACCTGAGTTCAAGTCTCTCCTCTTAAATATGCTAGTTGTGTGACCCTTGGGAAAGTCACCTAACATTTCAGTGCTCTGAAAGATAGCACCCTAAAACAATAAGTTGCCGAAAAGGTACCAATCTGAATTGGTAGAGGGAGTTGCCTTACCTGGGAGTTTCCTATACCAATGAAATCACAATAGTTGTTCTTTAAATACAATAGACATAGAAATAATAACTGTAGAATTAAATTCAACACATATTTATCAAATGCTTACTATGTACAAGGCACTGTACTACAGTTCTGGAGAGACAAACATAAAAACCCAGAAAATGAAGAGACAAACAAAGTTCAATTTGTACAAGTTCTTCACCATCAGGCTGCAGCCTACCTTTCCAGACACATCCCTTCTCTTCATGAGCTCTATGATCCAGACAAACTGTCCTTCACCACCCAACATTCCATTTCCTGCCTCCATGCCTGGATTGCTCTCTTTCATTATTTTCATCTCTCAGAATTCCTAACCTCCTCCAAAACTTAGTTCAGGTGACAATTCCTACCTACTGCCTTTTTCTATTAAAACTATATGCAAATCCCATTATAATTGTAGCTACTTACATGGGCACTCCTCATTTTGACTAATAGAAGTTAAGCTCTTAAGGCCTTTTTTTGGTTGTTTTGGTTTGGTTCTGATCTTTGTACCTTCATTAACTGGCACAGTGCCTGAGACATCATAGGTACCTATATGCTTGTTGATTGGTAGATTTCTTGATTGATTGAAGACAAGATATAAACAATAAACATGCACTGATATATGAAAATGTTCCTATACTGAAGGGAACATTATTTTGTCATTATTTTGCATAAGCTTTGTATTTATTGTATTTATTTGCTTATACTTTGTCTCCCCCAATAGTATGTCTCTCCCAAACTCCTAATGCTCAGGAACTGTTTCATTTTTGTCTTTAAGTTCCCCTTGCCTAGTATAATATCTAGCACATAGTAGGCACTTTGTCGTTGTTGTTCCACTATGTCTGACTCTTTATGACCCCATAAGCTATGGGGTTTTCTTTGCAAAGATACTGGAGTGGTTTGCCATTTCCTTCTCCAGTGGATTAAGGCAAATATAAGTTAAGTGATTTGCCCAGGGTCACATAGCTAGTAAATGTCTCAGGCTGGATCTGAAGTCAGATCTTCCTAACTCCAGTTCCAGCACTCTATCTACTAAGCCATCTAGCTGCCTCCTGGCACTTGGTAAATGTTTGTTGGTTAATTGATTGGGCAGATTGGGGGGAAAAAACAGAACTGGATGTTGAAAACATCACTGAAGTGATATGATAGGTAGTGAATAAGACATTGAATACTGGGATTAATTCAACTTATTATTCTCTCACTATATGATTTATGGATCAGTGGGGACCCATGAGTGTCAGCGGTTGATTTTGTTTTGACTGATATTTATTATTTGAGAACATGCATACTTTTGTGTACATTGTGCCATGACATTTCTCCCATTAATTCTATAGAGGATTTTCTTGGATGAGGTAGGAGAAGATAATGGGCAGGAATATGTGGGGTAAATAGCCTATGAGATCTGTTGAATCTTGAGAAGTGCTGGTACAGAAAGAATGGGAAACATAATAAAGCTTGAGGGTAGAAGCTCAGATGGCAAAAGTGAAGGGATGAATGACTATAGGCACAGGGCCAGAAGAGACATGATGAGAAGCAATAAGGTCAGTCCATCTGGAACAGAAAGATGTGTGACTCAAGGGGCAATGATAGGATGACAGCTGGATTTTTCTTTTGAAATCCCCATGCACTGAATAGTAACTATGTATCATTATCCTCAATTAAATTATTCTGGTAGCCAAATTTCTTCTATGAACTGACCTTTTCTGAAGGCTCCTCATTCACCAAATACCACCCCTACCTCAAATCTGACCTCCAGAGCAAGAGGCTTGATCTCTGTCTCTGTCTCTCTGTATCTGTCTCTCTCTGTCTCTGTCTCTCTCTCTCATGTCTCTGTGCCTCTCTCTGGCTCTCTCTGTGTCTCTCTCTGTCTCTCCCTGTGTGTGTCTCTCGTTTCTGTGTCTCTCCACCTTCTTTCCTCTCTCTTTCTCCCTCCTTTCCTTTCACCCTTCTTCCTGTCTTCTTCTTTCCCTTATTCTTCTCTACCTCCCTCCCTCCTTTCCTTCTTTCTCTGCATCTCTCTTTCCCTCCCTCTTTCCCCTTCCCTCAGTTGCCCAAATCATTGACAATTCTTACTGTGCCATATGTAGATGCAATACAGATTTCTTTACTGTCATATCTCAATACTTCAAGGATATATGATTTTACTAGTCTAGATACTCCTTCCATTAGTAATGGAGACATCAGTGTTTCCCATCACATCTCTTCTATCCCCTGGTCCCTTATTTAGCAAAAAAAAAAAAATCAACCCATGGTTAGCCTGAAAATGACCTTCTCAAAAATGATATTGGCTGGGCCTCAAATGACATTCACATTCGCTAGGCAAAATCAAAATCCTCTCTAGTACAGTAAGACCTGCCAGAGCTTACACTCTGCTAACCCTGCCTTTTAGAGCCCAACATTACCATTCAAAGCCATGGTGAGACATCAGAGAAGGACTAGTATATTACAGGGCAACATGCTTCTAAAGCATTCACAGTACAGTGCTTCTTTTACAACACCCTTGTGAACCAGGAATTGCAAGTATTATTATCTGTATTTTACAAATGAGGATAATGAGACCCAGAGAGGTTAAATAGCTTGCTCAGGGTCACACAGTCAGAAAGTGGAGAAGCCAGGACTCAAACCCAGTACTTCTTATTCCATTTCCCCCCTTAATATTAGTAAGGGTTTTCTGACTCTTGGGTCCCCAGCTCCAAATCATGTGTTCTTTCCTGTTCAATATCTATCTGTTCGTGCTCTTACACAGCACCTATTTCAGATTGTCTCAGGTGCTGGGTAAAATCAATCATTTACTCAAATACCTGTGGTTGTCAATTGTCTAAGGCACAAGATTGAGCTGTAAATAAGTTCTCTGGGTTATTGGGTTCTTAACCTAGAGTCCATGAACTAATATATATATATATATGTATGTATATATATGTATACATACACACATACATACATACACATACATATATGCATGTATATATGCAATTATTTCAATATGATTGATTTCCTTAGTAATCCTATATATTTTATTTCATATATTTAAAGACATTATTCTAAGAAGGATTCCATTTGCTTCAACAGACTGCCAAACTTGATCAGGACACAAAAAAGGTTAAGAATTCCTGGTTTATAGCTATTGAAGCCTTCCATAAACAGACTTTTAATTCCAAGAGAAAAAATAAGTGACTTGAGAACAGTTCACTGCTGCTGCTACAGTGGAGCAAATGGTTATTTGGTGGTGGCCTGAAGGCTATACATCTAAAGAAGAATTTCAGTTTTTAGAGAGAAAATGAAGTTTTATCTTTGGCAACCTGGAGGACAATGTGTTAACTGAAGTATGAAATAAAGAAACATAATATTCTTATGGGCCCAGTCACTCATGGTCGGTCTACTTTCCAAGGATCAATCTTAGCTAAATTTGGAAGGGCTCATTATGAAATTGTCTGTAGGGTAATGAAACATCAGGTTGTAATAGCAACAATGGCAACTCTGAAAGACTATCTCCCAAATTAGAGAAGAGTTGTGATCAGCAGCCTTTTGGCAACTTGGTACGGTGAATAGTGAGCTAACCTAGAAACCAGGAAGGCCTCAATTCAAGGCCCATTCCTAACATATACTGACTGTGTGACCGTGAACAAGTTTTTTAATCTCTCAAGTGATCTAGGCAACTCTCTCAAACAATAAATTGAAAAGAAGTAGCTTTTATATTTTTGTTGTTAAGTCATTTGAGTCATATCTAACTCTGTGACCACATTTGGGGTTTTCTTGGCAAAGATACTGGAGTCGTTTGCCATTTCCTTTTCCAGATCATTGTACAGATGAGAAAACTAAGACAAAAAGAATTAAATGATTTGTCCAAGGTCCCACAGCTAGTGTCTGAGGCCAGATTTGAACTCAGATCTTCCTGACTCCAGGCCTAGTACTCTGTCCACTGTACCACCTAGCTGCCCCTGCACCTTTGTATGAGTAGAGGGAATTTACTCTGGGAATTCTGTATACCAGGGCTTCTTAAACTTTTTCCATTCACAACCCCTTCAGCACTTCTTTTTTTAAAATAATTTATTTATTTTTAGTTTTCAACATTCATTTCCATAAGATTTTGAGTTCTAAATTTTCTCCCCTTCCCTCCCAAGATGTCTTGCAATCTGATATTGGCTCCACTTATACATTTATATTAAGCATATTTTCACATTAACCATGATGGGAAGAATTAGAACTAATGGGAGGAACCATGAGAAAGAGGAAACAAAACAAAGCAACAAAAATAGTATGCTTCCATCTACATTCAGATTCCATAGTTCTTTCTCTGGATGTGCATAGCCTTTTCCATCATGAGTCTTTTGGAAATGTCTTAGATCCTTGCATTGCTGAGAAGAGCTAAGTCTATCAAAGTCAATCATTATACAATGTGGCTCTTACTGTGTACAGTGTTCTCCTGGTTCTGCTCATTTCACTCAGCATCAATACAGGTAAGTCTTTCCAGGTTTTTCTGAGGCCGGCCTGCTCATCATCTGTTATAGCACAATAGTATTCCATTACATTCATATACCACAACTTGCTCAGCCATTCCCCAATTGATGGGTTGTGACCCCCTATGGGATCTACACCAATAAAATCATAGGCCCAGTCCCTATCCTCTTGTGATGAGCAATGAGTGGGACAGGGATGGGAGTACCCATATTGATAAAATCAAAGCAATTAAAGTCTAAAGTGCTGTTCTTTGTGACGTGAGATATGGACATCTGGCAAAACTCCTAAGGTTGCTTTGGACAGGCAACATTCATTACGACAAAAATTTAAAGAAAGAATGCAGTTCACTCAGTTAAATGTCTGGGTGTCAATGACTCAGTTCACTTAGAATGCAAATTTATCAGTGTGAATTGGCCCAACCATTCTGGAAAGACTAGAATTATGCAAATGATGTTCCTAAAATGCCCACACACTTTAACCCAGAGATTCTGTGGTTAGGCATATACCCTTAAGGAGGTCATGGGGGGGATAAAGGCTCCATATAGTTATAAACCAAAATTTTCATAGCAACACTTTTTTGGGGGGGCGGAGAGTGTATGGCAAAGAACTGGAAACAAAATGGATAGCCACCAATTAGGGGATTGTTTAACAAATTTAAAAGTGTATACATATACTCAACTCTCTGTGATCTGGAAGGGGTTTCTCGATAGTACCAGGACATGAGAAACAAAGTTAAAGTGCTAGGGGATTGAAGTACAACACAGAGAGGGTCACTGTCTGTGTATCAGCACTGTATGATGCCTTTGGAATCAGATACCTCAGTTCAGATCCTCACTGAGATGCTACTTGTGTGATCTAGGGCACAATACAATCTCCTTGGGTCTTAGTTTCCTCGTCTATAAAATAAGGGGATTGAACTAGATGACTTCTGATGTCCCTTTCAGCTCTAGAAAAACCATCTTATGTTACCTATTTCCAAAATTAAAAATAACAATCTATTGCTTTAGATTGGCCTTTGTTCCTCCCTTAATATTTGTTGTTGTTCAGCCATTTTCAAGTGTGTCCAACTCTTCTTGACCCCATTTTGAGTTTTCTTGGCAAAGATACTGGAATGGTTTGCCATTTACTTCTCCAGCTCACTTTACAGATGAAGAAACTGAGGCAGACAGGGTGAAGTGACTTGTCCAGGGTCACACAGCTAAGTGTCTAGGTCAGATTTGAACTCATAAAGATGAGTCTTCTTGACCTCAGACCCAGCACTCTATCCATTGCGCCACCTAGCTGCCTCTCCTTTAGTATAGATGAAAATTAATCACCTCTTTTAAAGTCCACCTACTAGCATACCTTGAAGATATTGCTGGTTCAGTTCCAGACCTCCACAATAAAGTATATATCACAGTAAAGTGAATCACGCAAATTTTTTGGTTTCTCAAGGTATATAAAAGTTATGTTTACACTCTACTGTAGTCTATTAAGTGCACAATAATATTACATCTGAAAAAAACAAGGTATAGACCTTGATTTAAAATATTTTATTGCTAAAAAATGCTAGCCATCATCTGAGCCTTCATTGAGTTGTAATCTTTTTGCTGGCAGAGGGTCTTGCCTCGATGTTGATGGCTGCTGACTGATTTGGGTGTGACGATGGCAATTTTTGAAAATAAAACAACAATGAAGTTTGCCACATTAATTGCTTCTTCCTTTCACTTGAACACTTAGAGGCTATTGTAGCACCTTAATTAGCCTAATTTCAATATTATTGTATCTCGGAGAATAGGGAGACCTTAGGAGAGGGAGAGATACAGGGGAACAGCTGGTCTGTGGAGCAGTCAGAACACACAATATTTATCAATTAAGTTTGTTGGCTTACATGCAGTTTGTGGCACCCCAAACACTTACAAGAGTAACATCAGAGATCACTGTTCACAGATTATCATAAAAGATAAAATAATGATGAAAAAGTTTAAAATATTGTGAGAATTACCAAAATGTGACACAGAGACATGATGTTTGCAACACACATGCTGTTAGAAAGATATTGCCTATAGATTCACTCAATGCCACAAACTTTCAATTTGTAAAAAACAAAACAATAAAACCCCACAATATCTGTGAAGCACAATAAAGTAAAGTGCAATAAAACAAGATATACCTGTACTTACAATGGACCATTAAGAATGATTTGACTCAAGGATATGAACAGGCAGTTTTCAGACAATAAAATCAAAGCAATGTATAGTCATATAAAAATGCTCTGAATCATGATTGACCAGAGAAATGAAAATTAAAACAATTCTGAGGTACCACCTCATACCTATCAGATTGGCTAATATGACATAAAAAGGGAAGTGTTGGATATTGGAGTGTATGTTGGAAAACTGGGACACTAATGCACTGTTGGTGGAATTGTGAACTGATTCAACCATTCTGGAGAGCAATTTGGAGCTATGCCCAAAGGGCTATAAAACTGGGCATTCCCTTTGATCCAGCAATACCACTGCTAGGTCTATATCCCAAAGACATCCAAAAAAAGGGGAAAGTATCTATTTGTACAAAAATATTTATAGTAGCTCTTTTTGTTGTGGCTAAGATTCAGAAATCAAAGGCATATCCATCAATTGGGGAATTGCTAAACAAGCTGTGGTATATGATTGTAATGGAATATTATTGTGCTATAAGAAAAAAGTGATTTGACTCTTGTAAAGTGAAGTTCGTTTGTGACATATCCGTGGAGCCCTATTGCTGGTCCTTTAACTTTATAAAGACTCTTCCTTTACCCTTCCTGTAACGAGTCAATCAATCACTTGATACAGTATAGTATTCAGCAAGTCTGGACATTTTCCCTGAAAGCTCATTCAACACTGTCCTCCAACAGAGGCAGAATATGCCTTTTGGCTTCCTGTTCAGTGGGGGTTTAAAAACAGGCCTTTATTAATTCTTACATTCCCCCTCTGTGGTTCTGAGCTCAAGTCTTTTGAAACTTTATTAGAAGCTTGCTGGACATTCAGCTAAATTATTCTGCACAATTGGCTATAGTTTCTTTACAGTAGCAGAGAAAGCTTAGTTAAAACCCAAATTTGTTCCCTAGAATTCCTGTTAGCAATATGCTCTCTTCCATTCAGAGTTTTATCTTTAAATTGGATGAACTTTATTTTTTAACAAGAACATTTGCATCAAATGTGTGTAGAAGGAGTTCGGCCTCTATCTAAAAAAAATGCCCTTCTACAACAAATAAAATTGGCAGTCTGTCTCTTTCTTCTTCATCATCTGTTCCTGTCCCCCATCATTCTCACCACCCCCCAACAAGTTTTACCATTTCTGTTTGTTAAGTTCCCCTACCAGAGTGTGAGCAGAGAGAGAACCTGAAAATGTCTGCTCTTGTTGCCAGTCCTTAAAAATGTTTGACAGAGGGATAAGGATAGATGGAAGCTATTAAGTAAAGTGATGTTTGAGGATCATCTTTGATTTTGATTTATCTGTGTTTTCCCTATCTTCCCACAGAAAATGGAGAATTGATTGTATTTTTCCCCAACGTAGGTGATTGCAGTGAAAATCACCTACAAGATATCACTTTTTTGCTAAAAATTCCAACAAGAATTTTGGCTTATTTTCCTTATTAATCACTGGTTTGATTAATTATGGCTGCTGGGAAAGCTCAGCTATGGGTTTTTCCAGGGTAGAACAATTGTGAAGAAGAGATTTGGGCTATTTCTTGGACTGGTCAATTCATTGGTGCTACACGAAACTAGACCTTTTTTTAAGAGTACAGTTGAGAATTGTTTGAGAGGACAGATTTACAGTTGGCAGAACTTTGAAGGTCATTGGGTCCAATCTCATTGTTTTGCATGTGAAGAAACTGAGCCCCAAAGAGATTAAGTGATTTGCCCAAGGTCACATAGGTAACGTCAGAACTGAACTCCAAATTCATGTCTTCTGTCTACAGATTCAACATTCATTCCCTTACTACACCTACCAGTATAGGGTAGGAGAAGATACTATCATTACCAAATGTTGCTAATAACAGACTTACTTGCTCTATGGGTTGGTTTTTCCTACCTGTTTTTCTTTTTTTACAAGAAACGGTTCTATGGGAGTGGGTGGGAAGTATATTAGGAAATGGGTGTGGTATAAAAATAGATATCAACAAAACCATTTTTAAAAGATTCTATTTGGAATCAAACGCTTCTTTGCTCTTGTGAGTACAAGTTTTCATATTCATGGAGCACAATGTAATAGTAGAGATGTCTATCCAAATATGTCATGACATTTGCAACATAGCATGTGGGCAATTCAACTAAACATAATAAATAATTTATCTAATATTTATTATTCATCTAATATCTCGTATCTAACATGTGCAAGGCACTAGAGAACACAAAGTCAAATTGTCTTGACCACAAGACACTTAACATTCCAGTTGGGTAGTGAAATACATATGCTAATACCTATAGTCCATGGTGCACTTAAAACAAACAAACCAATAACATGATACATGATCAGTATATGTACTAATAAGTAAATGTAAGGTAATTTGAAAAGGAAGAATGCAAGATTGGTCATACTTGTAATCATATTGTGAAGATAGATAATACCATTGGAGGGGTGATGGGGTTTTCTGAAGCCCTGTCACATCCAACTTTAGTTGATCTCGCCCAATTTAATTATGATGATGCTCTAATCCAATGTGAATAAAGTTTAGCTGATAAATTCATTTGGTTCAACTATTTGTTCAATTCTTTTTAAAGAGGTGAAAAACAGGGATTCTCTTGACTTGGTCCATATTTGCATTCCCCCTCCCCCACCAAGGTGAAATGTCATTTAACATTTCTCCTTTCGCTGATCTCCCCTAGCACTTGGTGTCTGAACTACTCACTTGGGATACTTACCACTTTCTGTCTTGTGTTGATTATTAATTTTTGAATCACTCTACCTTATTGGATTGCAAGACAGATTCCAGTGGCTATCATAGTGCTTTTGGGGGTTAGAGGAGGGACTAGACCTATTATGTAATTGGTGTAGGGAACTCTTCGCGGAGGAGTTCTTTCTGGTTCTTTCTACCAGTATAGATGTGTACCTGCTCTGTAACTTATAGTCTTAGAGAGTTGACTGTAGCACCAGAAGGTTAAGTGACTTGCCCAGGGACAACAGCCTCAGAGGGTATCTGTATCAGAGGGGCCTCTTCTTGACTCTGACACCAACTCTCTATTGACTATGCCACTCTGCTTATACAGTGTCTTGTGTATAGTAAATATTCCACTTATAAACATTTGTTATTGGTTGGTCAATTGGTTGGTCAATGAATGATCTAGTCAAAGATACTTGAGGCTTAAAACAACATTGAGGCTTAAACAATCCTTCCATCTCTTAGCCTCTCTGTCTCTTTTTCTGTCTGTCTCTGTCTCTCTTTCTCTCTCCATTCCTTGTCTTTATTTCTCTCCTCTCTCTGTACAACAATCATGTTATTGATCCTCCTCCTCCTCCTCCTCCTCCTCCTCCTCCTGCTGTGTACAAGTCACTGTGCTAGATACTAGAGTTACACAAACAAAATGAAAAATAATTCCTGCCCTCAAAGAGCTTATGTTTTTATATTTTCTATCTTCACCCTCATCTTCACTTCCTCTTCTTTTCCTCGTCCACTTCCTTCTTCTCCTATCTCCTCCTCTCTTCTTGTATTTCCTTCTCTTTTCTCTAAAGTTAGTAAAACATTATCTTTCCCATTTAGCAAATAAAACTATGAATACTTAAATAGCAAGGAAATATGTTTTGGAAAGATCACTGGACTTAATGTCAAAAGACCTGTGTTTTAGCTCTTGTCTCTGACATCCACTAGTTCTGTGACCTTAAGGCAAGTCCATAAAGCTCTCTGGGCTTCAGTTTCCTCAAATGTAAAATTACAGGGTGGGACTAGGTGATATCTAAGGTTCCTTCCTTCCTAAGAAATCAAGTGACTTGGTCAAGGTCACACAGCTAGGAAGGAATGAGCTTGAGGGTACAATTTCCTGACTATCTCATCACTATTTAGCCTATTATATTGCAGGGCTCACTAACCATGCCTTCCCAGGAATGACCCCCAAAATCTCTTCACTATCTAACTAGACTATTTATTTCAGGAGGATGGGTTCTCTGTGACACACAAAATAAAATAGATATTCTTTTTCCCTGGGATAGTCAGCAGGGAGAAAAATAGATTGCACAAGAAAGAAGTCTACTTAATGGTCACTGAAGTTCTGGAGTCGGACTTTGGTGGGAAGTTGAAAATACATCACCTCCCTTTATTCAATAAGTGTAAAGTGTGGAGGAAGACTGTCTCATTCAAGACAATATACCATGCTTTTTTGGCAAACCACCATCATTTGTTCCCCCTTTGGGAAAAGCTAGAGCAAGAGAAGAAAAAAAATATTACAGAAGTATTTTACCCTAAAAGCCCCACCGCTTGTTGGATTAATAGCCTGCCACAATGTGTGCTACAGGGAAGTTCAAAGCAGTTCCTCTCCCAGGATTCTCATAAATCGTCATCATGGACAGTCAGATGCAAAACGAAGCTTGAGGGACAAAGAGAGGAAACCTGAGTATTAAATACATAATCTTCTAAGTACACTATTTCATTTCTGGAATGTTCCCTCTAAACAGGGGATTTTCTGTAGCTTTTTCTCTTCTTTAATATTTTGCACTGGGGCATTAGAACCATCACTTTGCTCTTTGATTTGCTACACTGAAGATGCCAGCCCATCAGTAGGATACTTAATACTTTTCAAAAGCCATCAGTGGGAGGCTTAGTGTCTGATGGCCACTATCTAGTCCAGTTCTCCCTGGGGCCATCAGAGAAAAGGAAGACTCAGATCGTCTCAGCTGCTCCACAAAGGCAAAATTGACAGTCTGTTCATCTTAGAATACACAAGACAGCCAGAGGCACCATAATGGGACCACTTGCAGAAACTGGAAAAAGTAATGAATTGAAACACCCTTCATTTCAGACTGGAACAATTTAACAGAACTTTTGATTCCACTCCTCGCCCCCATCAAAGAACACGAAGGTCTTTTTATGTGGCAGTTACCTATCCTGCTAAAAGAGATGAATGCTCAGGCACCATTGCATTAGAATCATGAAACAGGCAGATATAGTAGAAAAACCAAGGACTGAGAGTCCTAGTTTTCAGTCCCCTCTCTGCTTTTGAACTAGCTGTGTGACCTTAGGTAAATTATTTATCCTCTCTGGGCCCCAATTTGCTCATCTGTTAAATGTACGGGGTTTTGACTAAATGATCTCTATGGCAGCTTCCAATTTGAAGGCTATGAGCCTAATCCTGATTTTCTTTTTTTTTTTAATTTTTAAAAAACTTTTAATGTAATTTTCAATTCCAAATTCTCTCCTTCCCTCCACCCCTCCCCCATTCATT
The DNA here is from genome assembly GCF_900497805.2 of Vombatus ursinus. NCBI lineage: Eukaryota > Metazoa > Chordata > Mammalia > Diprotodontia > Vombatidae > Vombatus > Vombatus ursinus. Next base: position 9,288,738 of record NW_020954585.1, read on the forward strand.
GAGAAGGCAAGAAACATAATACCCATTAACACATATTTAGGTCTTACAAAGCATTTTCACATTAGCCATGTTGTGAAAAAAAAAAGAAACAAGAAAAATAAAGAAAAAATATGCTTCAATATGTACTTAAAGTCCATCAGTTCCCTATCTGTAAGTGAACAGTATTTTTCATCATGAGTCCTTTGGAATTGTCATGGATCACTGTATTGATCAGTGTTGCTAAATCTTTCACAGTTGATTAACATAACAGTATTGTTGTTACTGTGTATGTTGTTCTCCTGGTTCTGTTCACTTCTTTTTATGTTAGTTTATAAAAGTCTTCCTAGGTGTTTCTGAAATGATCCTCTTTATCATTTCTTACAGCACAGCAGTATTCCATCATATTCATATGCCATAACTTGTTCAGCCATCCCCCATTCCTGATGGGAAACCCCTCAGTTTCCAATTCTTTGCCACTACAAAAAAAAAGCTGCTATAAATATTTTTGTACATATGGATCCTTTTCCTTTTTAAAATTTTCTTTGGTATATACAGCTAGTAGCAGCAGTGTTCGGTAAAAGCATATACACCATTTCATAGTCTTCTTCTGAGATCATCCCAACATAATAGACTCACACCTATTGCCTCTAAGAAGATTCTCTCCAACTGACCTAATGATGATATTTTTCTTAGGGGTTACATGTTTTCTTTTCCCATATGAAGATATAAACAGTTCAACCTTGTTAAATTCCTTATGATTTCTCATTCATGTTTACCTTTTATGTTTCTCTTGAGTTTTGTATTTGAATATCAAATTTTCTATTTAACTCTGGCATTTTCATCAGGAATGCTTGAAAGTCCTCTCGTTAAATATTCATTTTTCCCCTTTAAGATTATATTAAGTTTTGCTGGGTAGGTTAATCTTGATTATAATCCTAGCTCATTTGCCTTTCAAAAAATCATATTCTAAGTTCTTTGCTCCTTTAGTAAGTAGCTGCTAAATCTTATGTAATCCTGACTATGGCTCCATGTCTTTGAATTATTTTATTTTGGTGAGTTGGAGTATTTTCTCCTTGAGAAACCCAGGAGCTCTGGGTTTTGGCTATAATATTCTTAGGAATTTTCATTTTGGGACTTCTTTCAGAAGGTGACTGGTGAATTCTTTCAATTTCTACTTTACTCTCTGGTTCTTAGATATATGGGTAGTTGTCCTTAATAATTTCTTGAAATACAATGTCTAGGCTCTTTTTTTGATCATGGCTTTCAGGTTGTCCAATAATTTTGTTTTAATTTTTTTATTTGGTATTTTATTTTTCCCCGATTACATTTAAAAACAATTTTTAACATTTGTTATAAAACTTTGAATTCTAACTTTTCTCCCTTCCTCCCTCCCCAACCCATCTCCACATTGAGAAGGCAAGCAATTCGATACAGGTTATACATGTGTAGTCATGCTGAACACTTCCATAATAGTC
>NW_020954585.1:9290201-9329289 GCF_900497805.2 Vombatus ursinus
CCTTCTTTTTCATTATTTCATATTTTTGTTGGCATGTTTGATGGGAGAAGGGTTTGGGGAGAGCTCAGGTGAGTCCCTGCCTTTAGTCCACCATCTTGGCTCCACCTTCCCAGTAATTCTCAATTCCCAATAAAACCTCTCCTCAATCTATTTTCCAGGTTACTTGTTTTTCTGATGAAATAGTTCACATTTTCTTTTATTATTCTTTTGACTTTGTTTTATTGTTTCTTAATGTTTCATGGAGTCATTTGCTTCTACTTGACTAATTCCAATTTTTCAGAAGTATTTTCTTCTATGAAGTTTTGTACTTCTTTTGCCATTTGATCAATTCTCATTTTTAAAGAGTTATTTTCTTTAGTATTTTTGTGCATCTTTTACCAATTTGTTCTCCTTTTATAATTTTGTTACAGAGCTCTCATTTCTTTTCCCATTTTTTTCCTTTGTGACTCTTATTTTATTTTTAAAATAATCTTTGGGGTTTTTCCCTTGTTTTTTCTTTAGCTTTTCTAGGAATTCTTGGGCTTCTGTCCAGTCTGAATTTTTCTTTGATTTTTTGCTTGTAACCAGAGCCAAGATGGTGGAGGGAAAGCAGTGACTTGCTTGAGCTCTCCCCCAAACCCCTCCAAATACCTGTAAAAAAAATGGCTCTAAAGAAATTCTAAAGCAGCAGAACCCAGAAAAAGACAGAGTGAAACAAATTTCCAGTCCAAGACAACCTAGATGGTTGATCAGAGAGGTATATCATGCCAGGCGGGGAAAGAAGCGCAGTTTGGTGTGGGGTCGAAGGCCACAGTGAACCTGGAGCAGGCCACAGAGAACTGAATCGTGGGCAGCTGTGGTGGTTTCCAGACTTTTCAATCCACAAATGACAAAGACAACTTAGAAGGTCAGTAGGAAAAGTCTGTGACTGCGGTGAGAGTTAGAAGCTAGGTTTTAGCCACAAGTCCCGAGCAAGGCTGGCAGCTGCCTCCTGAGCTTCCAGCCCAGAGACTGAGGGGGAATTGAATGGCTGATCAGAGGGGATCTGATCAGGGATCTCTTTGCCAGTGCTGAGGCAGGAATCTCTTGCTTTGCCCATGCTTGGATCTGGGTCACGGTTCTGAGGAGTGGTCCTGGGGCTAGGAGGAAGGCTGGCATGGTGGAGCTTGTTGTGGCAGTGGAGAGGAAACACCTCGACCCTTATCATACCATCTTGGAAGAACTGAAAATTTACGGTTTCCTAGAAGTATCTCTGAAAACAGCCATACAAACTCCCACAGCTTGGGACAGTATATCATCCACATTGGAAGCAGACTCTTACCTTACCTTAACAGAGTTTAAAACTCAAGTAATTGGCCAGGATCGTGTGTAAGCAGCACAAAAAGAGTCAGACTATATTATCTTACTTTGGTGACAAAGAAGATCAAAACATACAACCAGAAGAAGACAACAAAGTCAAAGCTCCTACATCCAAAGCCTCCAAGAAAAATATGAATCAATCCCAGGACTTGGAAGAGCTCAAAAGGGATTTTGAGAAGCAAGTAAGAGAAGTAGAGGAAAAACTGGGAAGAGAAATGAGAGTGATGCAATAAAATCATGAAAAACAAGTCCACAGCTTGCTAAAGGAAACCCAAAAAAATACTGAAGAAAAGAACACCTTAAAAAATAGCCTAACCCAAATGGCAAAAGAAGACCAAAAAGCCAATGAGGAGAAGAATGCCCTAAAAAGCAAAATTGGCCAAATGCAAAAGGAAGTACAAAAGATTACTTAAGAAAATACTTCCTTAAAAATTAGAATAGAGCAATTGGAAGCTAATGACTTAATGATAAATCAAGACACTGGAAAACAAATTCAAAAGAATGAAAAATTAGATTTTTTGCTTGTAAATACTTTCAAGTCATTGTCTTCTGAGTTTGTGTCTTAAGTTTCTTATCACTATAGAAGTTTTTTTGTGGTAAAGTTATTTTGCTACTGTTGTTTGCTTATTTTTTTCCCAGCCTATTTCCTGGTTTTAGACTTTATGTTAGAGTTGGGCTCTACTCACCTCTGGGGAGGATGACTGTCCTAAGCTTCAATCTTTTTTGTTCTGCTGCTTTAGCAGCTAGGTCTGGGGACCTGTAGCTTTTCAGTGCTTCCAACATGGTATAATGTGGGAAGAGGTCTGGTCACTACTTCCCTTGCTCATGCTCTGGTCTTTACACAGGTAAACCCCCACTCCTTCATGATTACACTTGCTCCACTCTACCCTGGTACTGCATAAGGGGTGACAGAGGTGCCAAATGACAGCTGGTCCTGTGCCCTGTGCTAGCACAAGGGTCCCCTGGAATCTCTTTTTGGCCAGGTGTTTAGTCCCCCATGTTGTCCCAGTGTATTGAGCATGCCTAGTGCCACTTTTGCTTCTATTTCTGCCGCCACCTCCAAATCTCAAAGCTAATGCCACTTCTGCTGCATTATGTTCCCAACCAGACCCCACCCAAATGTCCATAGATCTCTCTTTATGACTTCCTAAACTGCCCTGGGCTGGAAAATGACTTGTTGTGACTTTTTTTTTTGGCTTTTTCACTCAGAATTCAATTTGGCATTTTCTGTGGGTTGTTTTGTAGAAAAGGTCTTGAGGTTTGGCAGTTGTGACCCTTTGCTCCACTATCATGATTCTATCTCTATTCCTGATTTTCTCATTGCTTGTTGTCAACCCCAAATTTCTAGGTAAAAGTAATAGCCTGTTCGGAAAATTTTTTTCCCATTTTCTTCAAAAAATTCTAAGAGTCTGTGAAATACTAAAGCTTAAATGGACTTTAGGAATCATCCAGTCAAACCTTCTTTCCCCCCCCCCCCCCATTTTGCAAATGAGGAAACTGAAGTTGAAGAGATAAAATGCCTAAGGTCAGGAAACTAGATGTTGCAAAGTCAGGACTAAAAGCTATGACTCCTGGTTCAGTATTCTTTCTACTACACTCAACTGCACCATTAATGTGTAGGCTCCAACTGGGTGCCCCAGATTTGGGATCATCAACCTCTATGGGAAAATAATATGCTAGAAGTAAACAAAACAATGTCCTGCACAAAGCCCTACTGCCTTCTAGTACTTGATAAGGTAAATTCCCATAATGAAACCTTATTGGAAAAGATCAATGTCTTTTCTGTATTGGTAACTACATAAACCATATCTGAACTATGCCAGGTCCTCCGTATAGCACTGTTGCAGTGAAATTCATTGCAATGGAAATTTATCTAAGACACGGAGGAAGTTCTTACCAAAACTTCCAAAGCATCTAAAGGTAAAGTAATCTCATGTGTTAGGGGAGCCTATGACATGCCCTGAACATACTGTTGTAGTGAGTATGACTCTATACAAATAATATAATTTCTCTAAGTTTCAGGTTCCTCATTTGCAAAGTGGAGAAACAATACTTACAGTACCTACCTTTCAGGATCATTGCAACAAAAGTGCTTAGTAAACCTTGAAGCACTGTTATATAATGGGTTCCCACCTTCGCAAAATGGAGATTTAAAAAAAATAGAACTCTAAAAAATTCTGCTTTAAAACTTTAGGCTATATCTGAATGTCACTCAAATTGCCTCTAAATTGACCATACAAACAACCTATAGATATTTTTATTTTTCACTTCTCCCTGTATTCTTCCCCTTCAACAAGACCAATTAGTTTAGAAAATATCAGAAAAAAAACTACCCTCAAAAAAGAATACCTGTCCCCTAGATTTAAAAGATTGAGTCTCCTCTAGAAGATCCTCATTACATTTACAGGACCCAGGTTACCAATGAGATGCACTCAAGTAAAGTACATTTTCTTCTGGAACTCATATCCCTCCAAGTCCCCTTCTTCCTCTCCTCATGCCGCGGATGCACATTGAAATTGTTTTCAAGAACCAAACTCAACTGAAAACACATTTTCTGGCTTAACCCCCAGGCAAAATCCCTATCCTATGCTTAAATACTGCCAACGAATTTGTAGGATATGTATAATCTTGAACCAGTAGCCCACAAGCTGTTCAAAAAATATTAGTGCACTATTTGCCAGAGTGTGAGTGGCATGATGAAATCCAGCATAAAATGCTGAGTGGATGTACAAGGATGTTGGGGGAAGAGGAATAATCAGACCTATGACTTTTTTATGTTAAATAAACAGGCAGCTGGAAATCAAGACAAAGAGATTTTATAAACATTTAATATATATATATTTCCTGAGCATATCTCTGAGCTTGCTGATGTATATTAAAAGATTGTCTCTATGGAAACATGTTTAGACATTAACCAGTAACTAGCTGGCTAAAAGTTGCTTTAGGTTTTTTTTGTTTGTTTTTAGGTTTTTCTTTTTCCAATTCTGTAAACCAGCTCTGAGAGATGATCTCTCAGAAGTGAAGCCTCCTCAAAGGGTTAATAGTTCGTGTTAATAGTTCTCACAAAGGGCAGCAATTAGGAGATCACTGGTCATTTGGAGAGAGATAAGGTCAGAAGTCAGATAATAAGAAGAGTGGGAGAAGAGAAATTGGAGTCACCTGTTATAGATGGCCTTCTCAAGGAATTTAATTGTATTGTTGAAACACACTCCCTTCTGACCTTGTCAAAACCCCCTCAGACCCTGTTTTTAAGCACGTAGCAGAAAGAATAGAAAAGCCTACCTCCCCAACCTGAACTGCAAGACTTCCTGCCTTTTCTTGTCTCCAAGCAAACTTGTGTTGTCTGTTGCTGGGGAAGATTTCTGGGAATAGATTGTGCCCCCTGAAGTCCAGCCATTGGGATAAGGGGAGGGGGGTTAGGGAGGAGGAACTCACATTAGGGTATAAATAAGCCTTGCTTTCTGTAGAGCAACCAGGGGTGGTACCCTTTGTCATGAGAAAGCAATAAACTCCTTTCAATAAACTCCTTTGTTTTGAGTTTGAGTAGTGGTCTCTGTCCCACATGCAGCTTTTCTTTGTGTATAGAATTTATCTTTTGAGGGAGAGCTCTTTTATGGACAGCTTAATATTCTCCCATTACAACAAAAGAAATGTAATTTAATTAACTTCTGCCCAGAATTTTGAACCACATAGTTAAGGTACCCTGTGAGATGAAATAGTTTGAGCAGAAAAAAAAATCCAGAGATATCTGATAAGACTTTGATTCTTCGGACCTGTAAATCTGTAGGTTAAGATTCCTTCCTTCTGTGCTTTGACACATTGGTGGGCTGTGAATATTTGATGAGATAAGAAGTCTTATCCAACAATGTGTTTTCTTTTGTCAGCTTGCAATTTTGTAACTGCTTAAGCCCAAATGCATTCAGTGCTGTGGGACAAATCATTAGAAACTGGTTTCAGGTGTTGGCTTTCAAAACACAAGATTCATACTAAATCATTCTATGTTTACAAGAGGGTATCTGGAAGTGGTATCAGTAGACATGGGGAAATCTATCTCCCTGTATCCCTATTTAATCAGTAAATGGTAGGTAAGTGCCATAATCCAATACAATTTGCTTCCAGGTATTCTGTCCATCTTCTTGATAAAGACTTCATTTGGGTGATAGTGATAATCAAAATTATCCATAACTCCAGTGTACTGAAATAGACTAAATAGAACTGGGAAAGCTTGTCACTAAAGTCCTATTCTGATCTATAATCTTGGTATGGAAGTGATTTGGGGTTCTAGAATACCATGCCGGGGAGTATAAGTATAAGCTCTGGTAGGTCCCAGTAAGCTGGAGAGTTTTGAGTCCTTTGGGCCCAAAGAATGATTGTATTTGTCATCTGAGCTAGATTTAGAGATACTCAACAACAGGTTGGCCACAGGATGATATGTTTTTCTGCCACCTAGTCCAACTTCTTCATTTCACAAGTAAGGAAAATGAAGCCCTCAGAGATTTGGACTAGCTCATTGCCACCCATCAAAATAGTGATAAATCCTGGAAGGGGCCCAGGTCTTCTGACTCTAAGCTAGTATTTTCCCACCAAACTTCCAGTCACCTTCATTCCCCTCACACTGATCTGTCCAGTTGAGTATCTGTATTCATTTTCCTCTTCTGATCTTTCAGACAGATTTGAGAGAGATGTTTAAATAAATTGTAGCTTCTAAGATATGCTATTTCAATGCATCAGAATAGTGTGTGGAAGTGATCTTGGAGAAGGTCTTGCCAAGATATAAAGTCTTTAATAACAGATTCATTTTTTTTATTTTTTACTAATTTATTTTGATTTATCAACAATCACTTCCATATGCTCTTGAGTTTAAAATTTTTCTCCCCCTTCCTCCCCACCACTCTCCCCAAGATGGCACACAATCTGACATAGGTTATACATATACATTCCTCACATTAGTGATGTTGTAAGTAAGAATTAGAACCAATAGGAGGAACCACCAGAAAGAGGAAACAAAACTCAACAGAAGAGAAAAAAAATAGCAAATAGTATGCTTCGATCTGCATTCAAATTCCACAGTTCTTTCTTTGGATGCAGATAGCATTTTCCATCATGAGGCCTTTGGAGATGTCTTAGATCCTTGTATTGCTGGAAAGGGTTAAGTTTATCAATATTAGTCATTGCACAACATGGCTGTTATTGTGTATGACATTCTCTTGGTTCTGCTCACTTCATTCAGCATTAGATTATACAAGCAAAATGGATAACTTTGATTACATTAAATTGAAAAGTTTTTGCACAAACAAAGCCAATGCGACTAAGATTAAAAGGAAGGTAGAAAATTGGGGAAGAATTTTTACAACCAGTCTCTCTGATAAAGGCCTCATTTCTAAAATATATAGAGAATTAAATCAAATTTATAAGAATACAAGTCATTCACCAATTGATAAATGGTCAAAGGATATGAACAAGCAGTTCACAGATGAAGAAATTAAAGTCATCTAAACTCATATGAAAAAATGCTCTAAATCACTATTGATTAGAGAAATGCAAATCAAAACAACTCTGAGGTACCACATCACACCTATCAGATTGGCCAACATGACAGAACAAGAAAATGACAAATGTTGGAGAAGGTGTGGGAAAATTGGAACACTAATGCATTGTTGGTGGAGTTCTGAAATGATCCAACTATTTTGGAGAGCAATTTGGAACTATACCCAAAGGGCTATAAAAATGTGCATGCCCTTTGACTCAGCAATAGCATTTCTAGGGCTATATCCCAAAGAGATCATGCAAATGGGAAAAGAACCCATGTGTACAAAAATTTTCATAGCAGCTCATTTTGTGGTGGCAAAGAATTGGAAATTAAGAGGATGTCCATCAATTGGGGAATGGCTGAGCAAGTTGTGGTATATGAATGTAATGGAATACTATTGTGCTATAAGAAATGATGAACAGGCTGACTTCAGATTCAATTTTTAAAAACTGATATTTGTTTTTAGGAACCAAGCTGCATTAACTTTGGAGAGGCTCATCTCCAAAGAACTGGTCATCAGGAAGGAATTTTTTTCAGTCTTAGGAACTCACAAAATAATCTACTAAGGCTTGAAATCTATGTTGGTAATTGTTTTACCCAGAGACTAGTGGATATGGACTGGACCAGTGATGTCATTGCTATTCCAGGTAAGAAATCTCCCTCCACCAATAAAGATTGGTCCCTTCTCTGAAACTTATAGTCTTGGAGATTTGCTTTGAGACCTAACAGAATAAGTGACTTGCCCAGGAGTACACATCTTGTATGTGTCAGAGGCAAGACTGCAACCCAGGTCTTCCTGACACCAAGGTTAACTATTCACTATGCCACACTGCCTCTTGGTGTGCCCATACTATCTAAATCATGAATTCTCAAAGTATTGGAGTAAGTATTAATTTTAAAATTCAAGTCTGGTTCAATGGCATAACAGGACACTCCCAGTCCCAAACAGGTTTGTGACAATCTTCAATTGTAAAAGAGCAATAGACCAAATTCTCCATAACTAGAATGCTGCCTATCATGACATGGCATCCACTATGAAGACTATTCATTCACCTGAAAGAGTCTGATTTCTTTTCACATATATAGATGTCTATGGTTATGAATATACAACCTCAGAACAAAAGGATGAATGATGAAGAAATGAAGTCAAGTACCCTATTATATTATAAGTACATCTACACACTGATAGTTATTTCAACAATTTTTTTCCTGAGTAAGTTGACTGGCAATATTGATGTAGACTAAAAGCTAATATTCCTGGCATCTAAATCAGGGGTTTCATGTAGAGAACTGAGCTGACCTGAATTCTAGAAGTTATATGAGTGTTTATATTTTACTTACATATTCAGTAACATAAGTGCTATTTTTTTTGTCATTGGTTAAGTTGCATTATGATACATGAAATTTCTGACCACCAATTTGTCTTTAAATGAAAAAGCAACATCTTCATATGACTTAGGCCTCAGGTGTTCCTGAAAAATATCTAGAAAATCTCTGGTCTAGGCAGGGATTCAGGATTCTATGTGTGTTTCTACAAACATGCAGGGCTTCATGTAAGAACTAAAAAAGAAATAGTATGATTGACTTTTGCCTCCCCCTCCCAGTACCAACCTCAAAGATAATTGTATCCTGGATTATCAGGATAGAAAAGAAAGTAATAGAAAAAGAAGAAATTGAATGGGAAGAGAAAAATGGAGAAGTGGTGGGAGGGTGGAAAAAAGATAAAGTAAAAAGCTAAAAAGACAAAGAGAAATGTTTAGAGAGATAAAAGTGAGGATCAAGAAGAGATAATGAGGACAGAGAGAAGAAATGGAGATGGATATTGGTGAGAGCAAAGAGTTTTTTATGTCAAGAACAAAGTTAGAAGTTCCTTTGTCAAAACTCTGATCCCAGCACCTCAACGAAAGAATAGTCCAACAAAGGAGAACCTAGGAGACATTGAGAAAATTACACAACCTGAACTCTGAGTGAAGAGAAACCCTAACTACTCCCAAAGAAACACAAATCCAATCCTAAAGATGTGACATTATCTAGACACAAGAAGTCATGAGCAGAAGAAAATAGTTTTCCCCATGAGGGAACAATGCGAGTAGCCTTTTAACATCAAGTCAACTCTGGTAGGGGTAAGATTGAATTAAGCATGGAGAAAGTCATCAAGCAGGCAGTTTAAGAATGCTTCCAGACAAATAGGGCTTATCTGAACAATGAGATTTCCTTAGAGCTGTCCATGGTTCTAGCCATTATACAGCTCCTGAGCCTGTCAGGTAGGCCTCTTTTCTTATTGGCCTACTGCTTCTGCTAGGAACTCAGCTTGTTCACACTCCACCTTTATCCAAGACCTTCTTGTTTTTATGATCTAGATGTATTTCCACATGCCTATACACTATATTGTGATATAATGGAGTTATTGTAATGGAGTCTACAAAACTTAAGAGTTAGAAAATCTGGGTTCAAGTCCCAGCTCTGATAATAGCTTATGACCACTGGGAAAATCACTTCATCTCTCTATACCTCAGTTTCCTCATCTGTAAAGTGAAGGTTAAGAAACATCATTGTTTCATGGATAAATCTATTTCAGAGTCCAGCTGGGGTCTTACCTCTGACACATAATGACTGTACAACTATGAACAAAGTCACTTAAACCTCTCAGAGACCCTTAGGTAATTCTCTAAGACCATAACTTGCAGAATATATGCCAATCTGCACTGAAACAGGGAATTTCCTTAGTACTTATGTGATCTTAGGCAAATCACTCACATCCCTGGGTTTCAGTTTCCTCATCTTTAAAATGGGAGTTGGAACAGATGGACTTTGAGGTCCCTCCCAGCTCTATATCCATGATCTTATGATGTGATACCAATGAAATCTTAGTTCTAATCCAAAGAAAGGGGATGGGTGGCAATATTCTGCACACCTGACTCATTTGTGAGAAGTGATTTATATGATTTTAGGTTCTTTTTAATTTTATCCCTACCTAGACCCCAGATTACTGAACCAGTCTTGCTGTTTGTCTTCCTATGGAGCCTCAGGTATTACTCAGGAACAACAACATAAATGAAAATAACAACCAAAAATAATAAAAAATGAATGCTGCAAAATTGCTACGAAGAATAATCTTGGTCCCAAGACATGAGAAGACACCTTCCCCCACTGTTTTGTAAAGGTTGGGATGGGGTCAACATGTGTAGAACATTACATACAATGTCAGATTTTTTTGATGTATTGATCAGTTTTATTGATGTTTTCTTTTTCATCCTCTTTCTTTTTAAACTTTTGTTATAAGAGTTATCTCTCTGGTAGGAGAGAAGAGAGATACAGGGGGACATAAGTGACATAAAAAAATAAGGATATCAATAAAGATTTATTTAAAATTTTAAAACTGTACCTAGATGTAGCTGTCAACTACTGGAAAGAAGTGAAATAGAAAGCCATGCACATAAGAAAGGGACTTCATTCTTTCATTCCTCCCTCAGTCCCCAAACCGTGTGTGTGTGTGTGTGTGTGTGTGTGTGTGTGTGTGTGTGTATATGTATATGTATATGTGGGTGTGGATATGGGTGGGTGGGTGTCAAATTGAATCAGTCCTACAACTGCATCAACATCAGGAATGCTCAAAATCCTCATTTTCCATTCTATAGTAAATGATTGTTCACTACTAAAGCTTCCTTGAGAAGGTTATTTTGATGTATATGGGTGAAGAGGGATGTTTGATTTTCAACTTTTTAGCAAATGGGATTTGAAATGATTCTGCACTCTATTTTACACACCCTTTTAGCATTGAGTTAACCCAGCTTGATACAATCACTACTTGCACAATTTTAATGTGATAAGTTGCTAATTTGATTGGATTCAATGAGATGTAAATGATTGGATCCAATAAAGTACAGAGAGAACATTTCATTCTGCCCTGGTGGAAGCTCCCTAGCTCCTCATTGATCTCATTAGTTACATCAGGTTTCTGTCCACCAGGAAGAGAGAGAGGAACTTGCAGCCCTCCTTTGGATTTGGTTGATAATCATCAGTGAATGACCAATTATCTTTCAGTCTCTCTAACATGGAACAAACAAAGGAGCTTACTTGGGGTGCAAATTACTCTATGACTTAACAAATACAGTAAAATAGATTTCAGAAAAAGATCCAGCCTAAGCCAAAGTCCACACTTGTTACATCTTCCCCATAGCTCTGTCCTGACCTGTTGCCATAGATGGGACAAAACCTTAAGCAAGAAAATTGCATCTCCTGAGTGTTACTCTCCACATGAGGTCTTTGCTGCAAAACTTGTGAGTTGACTTGGCAAAAAACAAATGTCTACATGTTATAGAAAATTCAATGTTATAGCATTAAAAATATGCACTTTAAAGTTACATTAAAAGTATCCTTTGTGGCAATTTCCCTATGTGTACACTGCCCCAAGGAAGCTGTCTCCTTTTCCCATCTATAATCTCATCTTTGACAATGGACAGGATCCTATTTGTACTTTTGATACTGAGTTTATAAAGGCAGTATGTGCCTGTGAAAAGGACTATGACCCAATATAGGCATAAACCCAGGTTCTGGTTCTGAATCTTCCATGAACCAGCTAATTGAATTTAACCCACCTTAGGCTTGTTTCCTCATCTATACAAAAGGGGTAATAATATCTACCTGAGTGGCAGCATGGCAAAGTGGATAGAGAGCTGACCTCAGCATCTGAAAGATATGTATTCAGATCTTGCCTCTGACACATCCTGGTTGTATAACTCTGGAAAAGTCACTTAAATTTTTAATGCCCTACTGACAGCTCTCTGAGACTATAAATGGGAGAGCAATTGCTTTTCTGCATTGGTGGAGGGAATTTCCCCATCAGGGAGCTTCATACTCTAATAAAATCATATATTAATAATAATGATGATGATGATGACAATAATAAAATCCTGCCCTTTCCTAGATCACAGAGATATAAACAGGAAATGAGATTGTGTGATAAAAGGCTTTGGAAAAGGAAAATTCATAGTTCATAAATGTATGGTGTTTAGATTAGGCAACATAATATAGTAGATGGAGCCATGGATAAAGAATCAAGGCAAAAAAGGAAAAAAAAAAAAAGAATCAAGGCACCTGAGTTTGAATCCCACCTCAGATACTAGCTGTGTGATCATAGGCAAGTCACTTGACCTCTCTGATCCTCCATTGCCTCACCCAGAAAATGGGGGTGATAATCTTTCCACTACCTACCTCATGGGATGTTTGTGAGAAAAGCCCTTAAAGTGCTGCTATACACTGCAAGTTATCACCAATATATTAAATGGTAAGTCTCTGATGTAGCTTCTAATGAAACACACTTCCCACAGGATGTTCTTCATTCCTTAAGGAATGGGAAAAATTGTTAAAAGTCTGTGCCTTATTATAATACAAAGTGATTCCTTGAGGTGACATCTCTGTAATGTTTCTTGACTCTTAAGGGATTAAATGGAAAAGTATCGTGAGGACTGGGGGAATGTCTGATCCATTTTCTAAGCACATCCTTCACAATCTATTTTGGACAATCCTCACATCCAAAAATCCATTTATAAAATTTGTTTATTGCAAGGAATATGCAATTCAATTCTATAAACACCTATTGAATACATTCTATATGGCAAGGGGAATAGTACTAGGCACTAAGGAATAAAGATGAACAAGAAGTAGCCCTTGTCTTCAAGGAGTTTGCAATCTAATTGAAATTTTGACTGAATTGGAGAAGTCTGAATACTATCCTAATGCACTACTTTCAAGTCAATATGGTATAGAGAAAATGTTTTAGATTTGTAGTCAGAGGACCTGGGTTTGGACCTTGGCTGTGCTTTTACTTGTTTGATTTGGGGCAAATCATTTAACTTCTCTGGGCCTCAATTTCCTGATCCATAAAATGAGAGATGATCTCTAAGATTCCTTCTAGGTCCATATCTATGATTCTATTGTCAAAATCCATTTCTGGGAGGCAGCTAGGTGGAGCAGTGGATACAGCACCAGCCCTGAAGTCAGGAGGACCTGAGGTCAAACCCAGCCCCAGATCAAACACTTGACACTTACTAGCTGCATGACCCTGGGGTAAGTCACTTAACCCCAAATGCCCCCCCCAAAAAATCCATTTCTGAGAATACCTGGACTTTAATTCCTTATCATTAACCAAATCACCATCTCTAAAGAAAGGCAGCAAAAGGATACTTTTTAAAATGACAGTTCTCATAACTATCCTGCCCTCCCTCTGACATCACTCCTACCTCTCCCTTATTGTTGTTCCCCTCTGCCCCTTCCCTTTTGAGTTTAATGCATTTCTAAGCTGAAACATCTAATTCTAAGCTGAAAGGTCTAATTGCCTTCAATCTTCCTTTATCTCATTCAGAAGGAAGTGAAGTCCATCATACATATTTCCTACACCTTTTCCTCCACGATGTTATTTTCATGTTGTGCCTCTCTACTATGCAATCATAACTTGCCCCCCTTTCTTCCCCCATATAGTCCCCTAGCCTTAATGTTTTTGTCTTTCCCTAAGACCATTAATACAGAACAAAACCACTTTTACACTCTCTTTTCTTTTCTCTAACCCTTAAAGACATTGGCATTCTGAGAAGACATTTGTTTTTATCCCTCTGTTAACATGTAAACAATTCATCCCCACATATTCTTTTTTTGATTAAACAAATATGTATAAAAATTGTTTATCTTTGCTCCTACATATCCATTTCAAAATGTCTACCCATTTTTGACCTTTCCATCAAGAATGCTTGGAAATCTTCTATTCCATTAAAGGTTCATTTCCCACCAATAACAACATTTAGTTTTAATAGACAGGTTCTCCTTAAATGTAAACCGTTATCTCTCGCTATTTGGAACATTATATTCCAAACTCTTCATTCCTTTCTAGTGACAGTTGCTAAGTGTCATGTGATCCATATTGTGGATTCTTACTGCTTGAACTCAAAAGGACACTTTCCCAAAAATATTTGTTCAATACTAGTTGTATGACTCTGGGCAGGTAATTTCATGTATGCGGCCCTCCATTTCCAGATCTCTAAAACTAAAGATGTGCATTAAATAGTGGGTAGCTAGGTGGCTCAGCATTTAAGAGTGCTGGGCCTGGAGTCAGGAAGACTCATCTCCCTAAGTTCAAATCTGGCCTCAGACACTTACTATCTGTGTGTCCCTGGGCAAGTCACTTAACCCTGTTTGCCTCAGTTTCCTCATCTGTAAAATGAGCTGGAGAAGGAAACGGCAAACCACTTCAGTATCTTTGCCAAGAAAATACCAAATGGGGTCATAAAGAATCAGACACAACTGAAAATAGCTGAAAAACAACAAAATTAGATGGTCTCTAAGATCCCTTTCAGCTCTAAACCTATCAATCTCTTATCAAACCCAATTTATAAGACTATCTTAGTTTAATTCCTTATCATTAATCAATTGACCATCTAGAGAAAGAAATCAAAAGAACGCTTTTCCCAAAAATATTGGTTCTGATGCTAGCTCGGCGACTATGGGCAGGTCACTTATCCTTTCTGGGCCTCAATTTCCCTGGCCTGCAAAAATTAAGTTACCCTAGATCAGGGGTTCTTAAATTATTTTGTATCCTGTATACTTCTGTATGTCTAGTGAATCCTACAAACTCCTTCTCAGAATAATTTTTTAAATGCATAAAATAAAATACATAAGATTACAAAGGAAAGCAATTACATTGAAATGGTTATTAAAACATTTTAAAAACTAATTCACAGACCCCAGGTTACAAACCTCTATATTATATGATCTCTAAGAGTCCCTTCCAGTTCTAAATCTATGATTCTATTATCAAACCTCATTTCTGAAACTACCCAATATTTAATTCCTTATCATTAATCAATCTACCATTTATAGAGACAATGAGCATAAGGACAATTTTCCAAAAAATACTGTCTCTGATAACAACTTAAGCTCACTTAAGCCATTTCCGTCTCTGGCTCATTTCCTTCTCTATTAAAATGGGAACAATACTACTTGTAGTTCTTACCTCTCAGGGTTGTGAGCAGAGTACTAGACACAGTGATTGGAAGGAGCACTGTATCTGAAGTCAGAGGACAAGTGCTTGAATCCCACTTACTAATCTTACTTACTAACTGTGTGACCTTGGTCAAGATATTTAACTTCTCTGGATCTCCATTTCCTCATCTCTAAAATGTGAAGATTGGACTAGATTTTCTTTGCGGTATCTCCTAGATCTGAATATCTGATTCTAAACCTGAAGTTTCTCCCACAAATTGGAGTCATTACTGTCATTGCCGTTATTGCTGTTGTTATTGTCAATAACACTTCTAAATAGGACTGAGATAGAGACTGGTTATTTTGTTAATTTGGGGAACTCCAAGGCAAGGAAACGCCCTCTCTGCCAAAGCTGATCAGCATCTTCTGTGAAATTTATAGTCTTGGAACTTCTTAGAACACTGAAACATTGTGACTTGTTCTGGGTCACACAGCCAGTATATGTCAGACATAGGACTAGAACCCAAATCTTCTTGGTTCTAAGACCAGCTCTTTATAATATCTCTGATTAACAGATTTTTTGTTATAATTCTGGGCAATTTCTGAGTCTTCCCTATTGTGTCAAGGGAGACAAAGGCTATGCTTGTCCAATGACTAAACAAAAGAGTTAGAAGTGAAATGTTTTGCTAAAAGATGGCAACTAACCATTCTGACTTGGGGAGAGGGATCCCTTACCTCATCAAAAAAAAAATTGAAAAATTCCATCTGAGCTTAGCATAAAGATAGCCTCTCAGGTGTTTAGCTTTATCACACGTAAGTCATAAAGTTATGGAGCCCCAGTGAGGTTCTCAGAAGGGAATGTCAGTCCAAACATTCTACTTTTGTCGACTTTGTACCTTTTACTCTACCCCAGAAAACCTACCTCTAGCACTCACTGCCCTTTACATCCTTCCTGTTACACCCCAGGCTCTGCCCCTTTAGGCAATCAAACCCCAACTAAAAACAGGAATAAACTTATTTGGATTTTTAAAAAGTGCCAGCTTGGGCTGCCTCTGGGTTAGGCTTCATTTGCTCTGGCCCTGTTATA
This sequence comes from Vombatus ursinus, assembly GCF_900497805.2. Lineage (NCBI taxonomy): Eukaryota > Metazoa > Chordata > Mammalia > Diprotodontia > Vombatidae > Vombatus > Vombatus ursinus. The sequence continues at coordinate 9,306,131 of NW_020954585.1, forward strand.
CCCATAAAAGGAGCGAATCAATAGTTTAGTCACTATTCAGCTTCCAGCACAGATTGGATTAGAGAACAAAGTGAAATACAGTGAAAGCCCAAAGCCATAAGGACAGACAGGGAACCATTTCATCTCGGTCTGGATTGAGGCAATGTATGTGTTAATTTTTGCAGGGCTATAGTGCCACTATCTTTTGAGTGAGGCTTGATTGAAATGGAATTGATTGGAGTTTAAGTGAATTCTCCTCTGAGTCTGCTCAAGCTTTTTCTCTTTTTTCATTCAAGCAGCTGTTTAGGGAGCAATCATATGGATAAATAAGGAAAGCAAGGAAGCAAGACAGTCCCTGCCCTCAAGGGGCTTCCATTCTAAAAGATAACTAGTGGAAAGGATAAGAAGGATACTTTTCATGGTACCTTCTGACATCCCAGGGAGTAGGAAGCAGATGTGTCTTTCTACAAGGAAAGCATGAGCTCTGGAGTCAGAGTTACTGAGTTCAGACCCTGGCTAGTTCTGCCATTTAATACCTGCATGAACTTGAGGAAGTTGTTTCACTTTCCTGGGCCTCAGTTTCCTCATCTGTAAAATGTGGAGGTTGCATTAGGTGGTCTCTAGGGTCCCTTCGAGTTCTACATAGATAATCTTATGGCCCTGTTACAAATTAAAAAGAACTGGATTGAGAAATGGAAAACCTGGGCTTGAGTTCTGCTTCTGTCACTTCTTGTGTGAGTTAGGGAAAGTCATTTTTGCATCTTTGAGCCTTGATTTCTTCATCTGTAAAATGGAAATAAAAATGTTTGTACTACCTGCCTCACGAGGTTATGAGGATCAGGTGAGATAATGTAAATGCCAGTTTCTCTCATTGATGTACTATGGTTCACTAGTGCAATTACTCTGAAAGATTCAACACATTTTCTTTCCCAAAGGAACAGAGGCAGTACCTCAGAAGAATGGGTAAAAAAACAAAATGGATGTTAATCAGTTGGGGAATGTTTGGACAAACTGTGATATATGAATGCAATGGAATGTAACTGTGCTTTAAGAAATGATGAATATGATGAATTCAGAGAAACCTGTGAAGATGAGTACGAACTGATGAAGGGTGTAATTAATGGAACCAGTAGAACAACTTACATGGTGGCCACAATAAAATAAAGAGAATCTATAGAATTCTGACCAAAACAGTAACCAATCATTACTTGATAAGAATGAGGATGAAGCATATCACTCACCCATTGAGAGGCATAGAATGAGACACACATTTTCACAATGTGTTCATTTATTTTATTTCACAATGCTAATTTGATATGAGAAGGGTTTGATGGGGGTTAGGGGTGGAGGAAGGATAGTGATAGAGATGTAATAAAAGAAAAAAGGAAGAAAATCATATCAATAAAACATTTTAGGATATGCAGACTGAAACAAAATGAGATTCAGAAGGGGAAGAAAATTGGAAATTTTGTTACTACCTTGTTTCATTTAATAGACACTTTAAAATTATAATGTAACAGACTTCATGATTTTATATACAATTCTTTTTTTTTGTTCTTTGTGTGTTTAAAGGCACTTTGTTGAGTGCTGCTAAATTCATAATTTTAAAAAAAGGAAATTTAGGGAGAAAGAATGTTTTATACCTACTGGGAATTTATTAAATGTTTGTTGAAATGAACACTTATTGAGCATCCACTAGGTTGACCTTGGGCAAGTTACCTGACTTCCCTGGGCCTCAGTTTCCTCATATTTAAAACTAAGGTGTTAGACTAAATGGCTTCTGAGATACCATCCCACTCAAGATCCATGATCTTAGCTGCAAGGCACTGTGATAGGTGCTGAAGACACAAAGAGGAAAATTGACACTTCCTTAAGGAAGTTACAATATAATAAGGGGTTTGAGACACTCACACAAATAAGTACAATACTCATATGGATGTATAAACTCATCTATGTGGCTGTTCCTTCCAATGATGCAGGTCAAAGCTCATCCACACCTGTCTATCTTGTGTAACTCTTGTCCACGTCACCCAGCAAGTTTGCCCCTGGATTGGAATGAGGGGCTGGTTAACCCAATTGTGTGCTAGGAGACTTCTTTAATTTATATTAACATTACCAGGATACCAGTGGAGCACACAAGCCATCCAACACATATCACTCTTGCCCTAAGACCAACCTATCTTTTTCCCAAATGTAAATTTCTTTGTTGACAATCTTTAATCTAGTTTTTCATAGTGGCTTATTTGCTGTATGCTGCAGCCTACTCATATATACTACATGCTTTCCCACTGTACTCTGAAAAGTGGTCATTTTTAATTCTTTGAAACTATAGCATTTCAAAACTTGTAACCATATAGCACTACCAGAACAATATTGATGCTAAAAAGATGACATTTTGACAAGAGTCACACAAGATAGGCAGGTGTGGATGAGTTTGACCTGTGTCATTGGAGGGAACAGCCACACTGATGAGGTCATACATCTATTTGAGTAGTGTACTTATTTGTGTGTGTGTCTCAAACCTTTGATTATATTGTAATTTCCTTGATGTTTGAAATTCATGTTCATATTTCCCAAAGACAATCCACCAACTCTCAAACTCTTGTTTCATTCTTGTCCCGACTCTTCCATTTGTATTGTCTTTCCAGGATATAGATATAGATGAGATAGATAGATAGATAGATAGATAGATAGATAGATAGATAGATAGATAGATAGAACTACTGATGTATGTGGTCTATTGGTTGGCCATCTAACGTCATAATTGAGTAAATAGGGCATTCTTCTTTAACTTTTTTTGGGGGGGGGGGGGGGGGCCAAAATCTTTTGAGTGGTTATGAATCTCATCCAGGCTCTACAATGTTGCAGTGCCTGCTTCAAGTACCTTCATGACCATTGGAACAAATCATTTTCATCCACCCATTCTGCTGGGGGAAGTCTTCACATGTTTGGTATAGGCATCCCCCTATCTTACCAATGGACTTGAGGCTTTTCAGTTACCTTAAACCTAATTTAGCCCATTTAGCTGAGATGGTTTTACCAGGATGTAGCTGCTGCAAATGCTACAGCTTCTTGGAACAACAGGTGAGAGTTAGATGAAAAGTAGATACCAAAGGTGGATGAGCAGCCTTGAAAAGGGTTCTGCAAGCCCTCTTACCAGAAATGCTAGTCTTCCTTGAACACCTCATATATCCCATGCAATCAGTACAAGTTCGCCAGAAAATAAAAGGATGCTTATCATCAATAAGGGATCACTCTTCAGTTTGAACTGAATCTCCCCTACAACAGTGGCAAACTCCTTTGATGGGAGTATGCCTCACTGTTGCACATCTATTATAAATGATTAGAAGGATCATTAAATAAGGCTATCTCTGTTGCATTTTGTGTGATTCTGATGTGTGCATCCACATCTTGCTGGAAAAGAGACTTTAAGGTGACGTTTCCTTAGTGAACTGAAAACACAGACAGAACTTGTAATTCTTTATGTAGTTCAATTAACAATGTTAAAAACAGGTGAAGGTCTAGTAGAAAATATTTTCAAAAGTTGACTGCTCCTTACAAATACCCTAAGCAAGGGTCCCCTTGATACATATATAGTTATTGTCATAAATATGTGTGTGGATGGGTAGATACATAGATCAGAAAATAGGTATTAAAGTCCATAGTTGTTGTTACTCTCTCCACCTTTTTTGTATTGGCAAAGTCTAAAGTTTTTATGAGCCTTTTTGACTTCCTCCTTGTGACCTGTTAACTGATACCTCAATATCTTCATAACTGTGTTACTTCCAATACCAATCTCTATATGTTCTTGATCTTACTACTGGCTTTTCCTGACTTTGTTTTCTATTCATTTGTAGGTGCTCTATCAGGATACCTGGGACTGTGTGATATTACAGTCCAAGTCTTTGATGGTGAAGAGTTTGTTATAAAAATTCTTGCAGATCTTTTCTATCTTTCCTCTGTTTCTCGTCTTCCTGTTTCATCATTAAAGATACTTGGAATTAAATTTTCTTAGTTGAGACTCCTACTTTGTTTCTATAAACTAGTTTTACTCTCTACTGCTTCTCTCCATTTGATGAGTAGAAGGTACTTAAAATCTCCCAACATCCTTCTCCGTAAGATTTTTTTTAATGAGTTTATATTCTAAATCAGTATTGCCATTGGCTGCTTTATTTCTCTGCTTCACACATACATCAAGTATTTGCTGACTAATGTTCTTTTTAGGTTTTTGTGGTTTCCTTGCTATGGCAATTGATTTATATAAATTAAACTTCTGTAAAGTCTGTGTCTATGTCCTTTTTTCCATCTATATACCATTTTTATTCTCAATCACTTGTTTAAAAAGAGCATGACAAAATTATTTGATGTTCTTCTTGGCTAGAACTTGATTTAATTATCCTAATTTTTATTCTGTCTTCTAGTTTTGCATTAATTTTTATCTTTGCTCTTAAAAAAAAACCAGCTGATTCAGGAATGGTTTCCACCTCAATAACAAATCATTTCCTGACTGTTAAAATACAATTTCACTTTTGGGGACACTATGCAATGCTTGCCATATTGAGTACTTCTGATTCTTATCTTGAAGCATTTTTGATGTATCGGTTTGGTATTTCAGTATAGTCTACAAGTCTTTGGCCTCCTTTCTTAATTTCTAATCCATACTTTCTGACTTTTTTGTGATCCTTGCCTATTCTCATCTGTGTGTCAAAATCATGCAGCATCAAAGTAATTTGGTGGGTGTGATCAAGGTCTTCATAGAATTTCATTACCTCTTTATCCTCTGAAACAACTGATTACATTGACTGCAATTATTTTTGTTGTGCTCTTTTTGCAAATACTCTTCACAAGCAAAAAGATAGAACCCCATAAAATTATAACTATAATGGGAGTTAGAAAATAACTAAGTGTATAGAAGAGGTCAAGTGAAATGGCCTGAAATATTCAAGGAAGGAGTTATCATTTCAATTTAAGCTGGCAGGATCAGGTTAGGTTTCATGGAGAAGGTGGCACTTGAGATGGGCTTTGAAGGGGAAAGGAAAAGATTTCAATGGGCAGAAATCTAGAAGCAGTGGTTCATTACATGGGGGATAGTGTATACCAGGGGTGTCAAAATGCAGCCTATGGGCTGCAACACTACCAAGAACCTCTGGAAGCAGATTAAAATATAATAGGGAAATGTTTAACAAAATAAGTAATAAAATAGAAAATGGATGTTGCTAATATGAGGTTTTCTAAATCAATATGTGCCTGCAAGGATCCTTAAGTATGGTTTAGTGGACACCATTTCTATTTGAGTTTGAGACCGCTGGTGTACCAAAAAGCATAGATATAGGAGAGGACAGGATGAACTCAGGAACAAACAGTGAATGATCCAGTTTGGCTAAAGTTTGAAGAGCACAAAAGAGACACATTGTGAAATAAGGCTGGAAAAGTAGGTTGGAGACAGATTGCAGAAGACCTGAAAGGCCAAGATGAAGAGTTTGCATCTTTTTTGATGGTCAATAGGTAGCCGCTGGAGGTTTTTGAGCAAGAAAATGACATAACCAGGCCTTTGTGTTCAAAATGCAATGTTAGCACCTGTTTGATGGATGGATCGTAGAGGGAAAAGACTAGTCAAGAAAAAAGAAAATTAGAGGAATTCGTTGGGAATCTCTAAGCTATGGTTTCAGCTTTCAAGAGACTTTTAGCAATTGCAAAGAAAGAACTAGGCGCCTCACTTCCCTCTTAAATCTCTTCATTCAAATGATTTGGTCTTAAAATATTCATTCTCTATGCACCTTTGCCTCCACCATTAAAGGTGAGCTCCTTGAGCACAGCAACACTTTGCTTTTGTATCCCCATCTAGCAGAGAGCCTGACATACAGAAGGTGCTTAATAAATGCTTGCTTGCTTGTTTGATTGATTGGTTTCAAAAATTCCATTTCAATGTGCCAGGCTGCAGCATGAACCTTAGTCACTGAAGCCACTTATAAAATGCCACATTCTCTGATTTTAAAATTTCAAAATCTTAGCTTACTCATCACTTTTTCTTCCTACACCCCTTATCCATCCTCATTCCATCCCACCCCACTCTCAGGGTAAGTGATTTTTTAAGAAATGTATTTGGCTTATCTCAGAAGAGTAACTGGTTACAGATTGTGTTTGTCATCCAGGACCCAGCCTAGTTAAGTTCAGAGCACATGAACACATGAGGCCATGGATTTTTTTTTGTCACAGCAATCCACAAAGACTTGTCTCCCAAGACATACAGGAATTATGATGTTTATTTGTGATGGTAGGCCCTTTTTTTGGACCAAACCTATGATTTTATTGGCATAGAGAACTCCCATTTAGGAAATTCCTTGAAAAAACTTTTTTTTTATCCCTAAAGACAATGTCTCTGCCTTATATCTGTTGGTTGTAGTTTTTTTAATACTTAATTTGCCCCTTGGTTTTAGAGGGTTTTGTTTATTTGTTTCCTGACTGTCTCCTTGGCAACTTATAGTCTTAAAGAGTTGTCCAGGGCACTGAGGTTGTGACTACATAAGATCCTAGATCTAGAACTAGAAGAGACCCTAAAGGTCATTTTATAAATAATGAAACTGGAGCCCAGAGAAGGTATGTAACTTGTGCAGATTCACAACACTAGTAAGTATCTCAACAGGATTTGAACTCAGCTCTTCTTGACTCAAACTCCAGAGCTTTATCCAGTATACCATAATGCTTCTAAGCACCTACACTGAGCAAATATTGGATTCTTGAAGTATTGAAATAAGCGTATTAGAAGGAAGGAATCTTAACCTTTTCGTAACTAGGTTTCTATGAGAGAGACTGGCACTGGCATGTGGCAGAGCAAGTATGAAACTACCACTAGAGGGCAGCACAGGCAGCTGCTTCTTGGCATTGATTAAGGTGGATGGGACCACAAAAGACAATAGAATCTGCCCTTGGTTCCAACCCATCTTCCAATTTCCTACTGTAAATACACTCACAAGGAAATCATCAGGAAGTAAAAACAAAAAATATGGAAGCAATGGGGTTTGAAGATCCCTTGACCAAAATCTGAAGAATAGCTTTCAACTTCTTTTCAAAAGCAGACTTTAAAGAAGGTGATGGAGCATTCATCTCCAGGGTCCCTCTCATTTCTAGAATTCTCTTCTTTTGCATGATATAAAATTCTATGTCAAATCCTAGCATTTTCAGGCTGAAAGGTGCCACATACTACAGAAGAAAGATCATTGAATAAGGAGATCTGGGTTCAAGTATCATCTCAATTCTTAAAATAGTATTGTGATATTAAGTAGATCATTTCACCTCCCTAGCAATCATTTCCTCCATCTTTTAACACTAGAAGAATCAGGCATATCGAATGATGCAAAAATTTATTTTGTCTTTAAGATATTTTTAAATTCTGGGGAAGAAGGGAAATAAGCATTTATTAAATGCCTGCTATAGGCCAGGAGGGCAGCTAGGTGGTGCAGTGGATAGAGCAGTGGGCCTGGAGTCAGGAAGATCTGAGTTCAAATGTGATCTCAGACACTAGCTTTGTGACCCTGGGCAAGCCACTGAACCCTATTTGCCTCAGTTTCCTCACCTGTAAAATGAGCTGGAAAAGGAAATGTCAAACCACTCCAGTATTTTTGCCAAGAAAACCCCAAATGAGGTCATGAAGTGTCAGATACAACTGAACAACAATAAAATAACTGCCTACTATAGGCTAGGCACTCCATTAAGCACTTCATAAATATTATATCATTGGATCCTCATAATAACCCTGGGTGGTAGGTGCTATTATTATCCCCATTTTACAGTGGAAGAAAATGAGACAGGCAGAGGTTAAGTGATTTGTCCTCGGTCACACAGCTAGCCACATTTGAACTCGGTTCTTCTTGGCTCTAAGCCCAACACTATCTACTGTAATACTTTTTTGTTGTTATTACAGAGTCATTTCAGGCAAGCAATTTAACCTTTCCAGGCTTGGGTTCCTTATCTATAAAATGAAGGGGTTAGACTAAATAATCTCTAAGATCCCTTCGTGCTCTAAGCCTTATAATTTCTCCAAGCCTCCTTGGTCCCCCTTCTTACTACATACATGACTGAATGAAGCCAAAATTCTGCCAACTATGCTCAGAGAGAAATAAAATCACTAATCAGTTCCTGCTGCATGTGTGTGACTTTCATATGCACATAATTTGCTCTTTTCCTATGAGTTATGTGTCCTTTTTGGAATCAAACTTTAACAGATTTCCTGAATTGATGAGTCCCTCAAGCATAGGAACCACATGTTCTACATCTTTGAATTCCACAGTACCAAGGCCCAGGATAAGGCTTTGCATATACAGTGGTAGATGCTCAATAAATATTTGTTGAATGAATGAATATTGTCTTCTATCATGACTACTCCAAAGATGATCTCTGCAGTGTTAAAACTGTTCGGTCTTTTGGGGGATCTCCCAGGAAAACTCAATAAAGGAGTAAGGATCAGAGATGAAGAACTTTTTCCAGGTTCCTCTCAGCTTAATGATACCCAATGTAAAATCCAAGGATCTTCCTTCTAAATTTGACTATGGAAGGAAACTCTCTGATAAAACAACCAGTGCAACTTCATGGTCATGAATGACACCATAGGGGTTCTCCAAATAGGGAGATCAGAACATACTCACCCATAAATTCTTCAATCCCACCTTCCAGCAAAATGAGAAAAAAGCATCAACCTTTTTTCACTATACTTCAGTGAAAAGGAGGGTGCAATCCTACTTCTTTTCAGACACAAACTACTGAGAAGATATCTGACTCCAACTGAAAACAAGACATTAGATTTGATCCCACTTCTTTTTCCATAATCATAGAATATTACTACATCTAACATACTCTACTAATTTCTCATTATCAGATGGAAGAGATCCTGGTTCCTCAAAAGTTTTATCAGTAGAATGTGAACTTTGGTAGGCTACCAAGCGAGAAGTCTTTAGGTATGGGACCAGTAATGAACTGTATGACTTTCTAACATATAGCCTTCCTACATTCAGAAAGCTTCAACACTAGGTTTCACACTAGGTTATGAATGTCTTAGGTCCTAGTAACTTACATAGACCATCTACAAAGGTGAAAGTGGCAAAGATGATCTACGTTGGCCCAGGGGATGCCCTTAGACACCTGTGAAACCAGAAATCCTTGAAATAGAGTTGATAGAATGTTATGACTGGCCCAGAGCTTAGAGATCATCTAGCCCATTCACTTCATTTCTAGTTAATCTCTAGTTCATCAGATAATCAAATTAGCCATAACTTCTACTTCCCCAAGCAGTTAACTAAAATTTGACTCTTAACTCAACAAGCATTTATTAAGCACCTACTGTGTGTCAGGCACTGTGCCTAGATACCAAGGATATAAAGAAAGACAAAAACAATCCCTGCCCTTGTGGAGTTAACACTCCATTGGGAGAGACACCAGGCAAACCACTATATACAAACATGATATCTTGTTTGTTGTTTGCAGTGGTTTTGGTCATGTCTGACTCTTTGTGATCCCATTTGGGGTTTTCTTGGCAAAGATATTAGAGTGGTTTGTCATTTCCTTCTCTAGCTCATTTGACAGATGAGAAACTGCAGCAGACAAGGTGAAGTGACTTGCCTCGGGTGACACAGCTAGTAAGTGTCTGAGGCTGTATTTGAATTCACAAAGATGAGTTTTCCTTACTCTAGGCTCAGAACTCTATCCACTGTTCCATCTAGTTGCCCCACAAACAAGATGTATGCAGTATAAATTCAAGATGAACTCAAAATTTGTTTAAAAAAACTATTATTTACTTTTAAATTAAAGTAAACTTTAATTCTATTGGGGAATATTATAACACTATATGAGATTGTTGAAGATACTATTGGAAGGGTACAAACCTAGAGCTGGAAATCACTGCTAAAAAGTTTTTCCTCCCTGCTGTTCACCAAGGAAATAAAATGACCAATTCCTGGTAACTATATTACCTCCTTAGGCCCCAAGCAAGGATGCACTTTTCCTACTTATCCATCAGACCAGGGTCCAGCAAAAGATTTCCCAATCACCCACTAGAATCAAGTCCTGTCAAGAATTTGGCTCCAAAATGCCCCTATTTCAAAAAACACACACATATACCTTAGATTTGAGTTTGGCCAACCACCTTTAATAGCTATGTTTATAGTGATTATCAAAATAGTGATCTGGGGGCAGCTAGGTGGCTCAGTGGATAGAGCACCAGCTCTGGATTCAGGACAACCTGAGTTCAAATCTGGCCTCAGACAAATAATGCTCACTAGCTGTGTGACCCTGGGCAAGTCACTTAACCCCACTGCCTAGCCAAAAAAACAAAACAAAACAAAAAAAAAACCAAAATAGTGATCTGGAGGGAATCCTACCTTCTGAACATTTGGTGATATGGAGCAAAATAGACTTATTCACCTAAAACAGATACCACAATGGAGTTCCTCTAGAGTAAACATATAATGAATGGAGATGTTCCTTTAAATGTACTAGCAGATGGGTAGTTGCCATAGCAACTGAGGAATACTGGGGGTGAAATGAATTCCTTACTTGGATGTAGCCACTCCCCCCCCACATTTCTCACCTCCCCTCATTTTCCACCTTTCTGCATTGACTTCATTTCTTCCTAATGAAATGCACCTGGGGTGAAATAAGGTCCAGTTCTAAATTGCTGAGAAGGAAAAAAAGGGTGAGGAATGCATGCATGAAAAGTGACTGAGTGGCCTTTAGAAGATTTTTTGGTTGTCATGGTGATTTCCCACCTGTTTGTAGGTTTAAGAAAAATGGGGCTTCCAAAGAAGAAGCTGAGTTTTGAATTTTTCCACCTGTGCAAGTCTTTAGCTGGTCAGCCAGTCAATAATATTTAATGAGAAGTCGCTATACCATAGAGGGATAGAGAAGAAGTAGAAGTCATATCGACAAATATGAAATAATATAGTGCAGCTGTGCGTGGAATCAGGAAGACCTGAGTTCAAATCTGACTTCAGACACTTACTAGCTGTGTGATCCTGGGCAAGTCACTTGACCTTTGCCTCAGTTTCCTCATCTGTCAAATGAGCTAGAAAGGAAATGGCAAAGCACTTCTTTGCCAAGAAAACTCCAAATGGAGTCACAAAGAGTCAGACTCAACTGAAAAATGAATGAACAACAACAGTAGTGCATGTAAGTGGTGAAGTGATGTAAAGTGAAGGACCAATTAGAGTATAAGCCAGAAGAGCTTGATATCCCAAACAGGGCAATTGTATGTGCAAATAACTTTTTGTTGTTCAGTCATGTCCGATTGTTTGTGACCCCATTTGGAGTTTTATTAGCAAAGATACTAGAGTGGTTTACCATTTCCTTCTCTGGCTCTTTTTACAAATGAGGAAACCAGGGCAGACAGGGTTAAGTGACTTGCCTAGAGTCACACAGCTAGTAAGAGTTTGAGGCCAGATTTAAACTCAGAAACATGAGTCTTGCTGATTCCAAGACTGGCACTATCCACTATGCCACCTAGCTACTCGCTACTGTGGCTATAAAGAACTTCCCTCACAAACAATCTATGTGATAGCACATTATAAGGCAGCACATTTGCAGTGGAAACGGTTGGATTTGGAGTCAGAGGACCTGGATTCAAATCCTGCCTCTTCTCCATTTTCTACCTAAGTGCGTGTAAGTGAATGAGTGAAAAATAAGTAGTGAATGAAAGGATGATGCCTCATTGAATCAATGAATGGCTTATCTTCTCTTCTCTAACTCTTCCCCCAAAAAGGGAAGAGTAGCCTGATGGATATGCTCCTTCCTAGGACCATTGGAACTGTGAGATACTAAGAGACACAGAACTGAAACTACTCTGGTCCTCCAGAGGCACTTTCCTAGAACCTAAGGGAAGGCTGACACTGAAGCAAGCAGCAGCAGTCTCCTAGACAGCATACACCTGCTTCCACCACACTCGAAGAATCCTGCAGAAGGCTCCTAATACTTACTACCTCTGTGACCTTAAACAGGTCAGGTAACTCATCTGGACTTCAGATTCCTTATCTATAAAATGAGAGAATTTGACTAGATGACCACTAAAGATTCTTCCAATTCCACATTGAGAAGCCTGTGATTATCATAACCACTTTACAAATGAAGAAATTAAACCTCAGATAGATTAAGTGACATGTTACAATCATATAACTAATAACAGCCAAGATTTCAGGCCAGAATTCTGACCCCAGGTCCAATATTCTTTATACTGTGCCATATGACCTGACAATGTATAAAGATATGAGGACAAGAACTGTACTATCTATTGCTGAGATAAATATGTCCAGGCAGAAGCCAACAGCTTTACCCCTAGAGTCTGCTTCCTTTGCAAGGGCTAGGTTACAAAATGAGTGACTTCCTTCATTGACATCAGATTGCCCCTTCCATCATCTGGGATCACCATAAAATTGAATTATTGGCCCTGAGACACATCCATTTTGGTGGGCACCAATCAGAAGTGGCATCTTCAATGCAATTCCCCTAATCAGAATAACTATCCCATTCCTTATACAGGCAAATACTGCTTCTGTTTGAAAGGATGGACCAGCCTGAAGCAGCTGACTGGAAATCCAAATTCTAAGAACAATTTACTGCTCAAAAGAGCCATCACTCATAAATTCATTGACCCCCCCCTTAAAGGATCCAGTTGATGCTCTATGGGAGTATTAAGTGCAGTGTGCCCTAATAATATTCTTACTATCCTGCCTTAGGGGGCAGGAATTTGAACTAAATAACCTTGTCAAGTCACATCTCTCCCAGGCCAAGGACCTAAAGATTTGAGAACTGAAGTATTGCTTATAATGCATTAGACACATCCCATTCCATTTCAACAGTTGGGTGGACTGAGCTAAAAAGCTTGGCTTTGCCTCTGGGACAAAATACAAACCCCTCAGGATGGCATTTGAAACTCTCCACAATCTGGCTACCACCTACTTTTTTAGACTTTTTTTTTTATTACGCCTCTTCCATCCAAGCTGGACTCCATATCTAGATTCCATGCCTTCACACAAGCTTCATACTTGGAATTTATTTCTGCTTCCCCTCCTCTCCTCCCTCTCAGAATCCTTATCTTCAAAGAAGGCTTGAATACTACCTCGTCCAGAAAGCCTTCCCCACCCCAACCCCAAGTTGTTGGCACTCTCTCCCTCCCCAAGTTATGTACTTATCTGTACACATTCATTCTCCAATAGAATGTAAGCTCTTTGAGGGCAGAGACAGGCTTTTTTTTAAAAAAAATTCTCTTTATTCCCTGGACCTAGCACAATGTCTTTCACCTAGTAAATATTTAATAAATATCTGCTTTTTGTTAAAGGAGAATGAGGCAGCGAAGAGGAGATAGCCAAAGCTCTTTCTCCAACAAAATTTATATGTTTTTTTCACTTATTAAAAGTGTACTCATCACTTCCAAGCTTCTGGGCACATGGACAGAGGCACACATCTCCAGCAAAAGAGGCCAGCAACCAAATTTTGGAGAGAGAGAGAGAGAGAGAGAGAGAGAGAGTGAGAGAAGGACGAAGGGACGAAGGGGAGAGAGGAACAGAGAGGAAGAGAGAGATAAAGAGAGATAAAGAAATAAAGAGATAGGGGAAGGATAGAAAGAGGAAGAGGGAAGGAGGAAGGAGAAGGGAAAGCTAGAGGGGGAGGAAGGGACAGAGGAGACGTGAGAGACAAAGAGACAGTGAAGGAAAAAGAGAGAGGAAGAGAGAGATAAAAAGAGTGATGGGGAAAGATAGAGACAAGGAGGGAGGGAAAGGACAAGAGAGGGAGGGAGAGAGAGTGTGTTACAAGTGGAACCAGAGTGGAAAATCGACTTGTCCATTGCCACCTGGAGGACAAGACCCAATGCAATGGAAGAAAGGTAAAGATTTAGTTGCTGAGGGGGAAAGGAGAAGAAAGGGGTCAAAAATCATTCTGAGGTTCAGAGCCTGATTGTTTGCCACTGTGTATCCTTCAGCAAGTCCCCTTGCCTCTCTGGGCCTCCACTTCCTCATTGGTCAAACAGGGGCTTAGTTTAAATTTGGGGATCTGCAGTCAGTCTATTATAGCACATAACCTATTCTATTTGTGGGGCAGCAGCCATGGCCACATTGTCCCAGTAGCCTGAGGCATTTGGAGTGGAGATGGGGAGGTTCTGGTTGTAGGGATATGCTGAAACCTATTGTTCATATTGACTATGGATAGCCCTTGTTAAATTTTCAGTGTAAGCATTTAAGCCTTGTCAATCTACAAATTAAGGCTTGATTTATTATTTTGTCGACTTTCTAGTCTTAAGAAAGTGATGGAGAAAATGGGAATAATGAAAATTAAACTTAAAAATTTGTTGCATGTAGTTTTTGAGAGGGGGTTCTTAAACATTTACCAGCACATCCTTGTTTGAGGGACATATATAGTCTATTGCTATTTTTACCAGGATTAGGGGTAGAGCAGGAAGATACCACTATGACTCTCCCCTCTACATGAAATAGGGGGAGGGAGTTACTGAAGCACTTTCCATCCCCACGTTGCTCCTCACATGAAATGCATACTGTTTACCCCACCCCATTTTACTACCTGATCCTCAGCATATCTTATCTTTACTCCTGAACTACTTTTCTTTCCCCCTCCCCTTTTTGGAGGCATCAGAGTTAAGTGACTTGCCCAGGGTCACACAGCTAGTAAGTGTCTGAGGCCAGATTTGAACCCAGGTCCTACTGACTCTGGGACCTCTATCCACTGCACACCTCTGAACTACTTTTCTTACTTCTCTGGGTGAATAGAAAGTAACACCTCTCCACAAAAGCTCAGGGACCCCTGAACTAGATGGTCTCCAAGGTTCCTTATTGTGCTATGACTCTGCTTAGGAAATATGTGTATCATGCTTCTTTTTGGCCTTCTCCTCCATAATTCTTTAATAAAGCCTTCTGCTGCCCATACTTGCTTAGAATTGTTCATCTCCCTGGGAAAGTAATGCTGTTGATAGGCAAGAGGGCTTCCAGCTACAACTAAACTAGGGGAAGCTGGAGGGTTGGGCTAACCTTATGAGCCTGGCTATAAAAAATACACACGTTCCTACAGGAAAATGAGTATAGCATTATAGGAATTTTTGTGGCATCTTCAGTTGTTCCACTATAATAATAATAATAATAATAATAATAACTTAACATTTATAGAGATAGCACTTAACTATGCTATTAATTATTACTTCATTTGACCCTCACAACAAGGTGGGAAGGTTGTTGTTGTCATTTCAGTCATGTACAACTCTTCATGATACCATTTGGGGTGACTTTTTTTTTGAGCAAAGACACTGGAATCTTTCACCATTTCCTTCTCTTGCTCATTTTACACATGAAGAAACTGAGGCAAACAGGGTTTAGTGACATGTCCAGGGTCACAGCTAGTATCTGAGGCCATATTTGACTCTTGGCCCTGTGCTTTATCCACTGTGCTGCCTAAGTGCCCTAGTATTAGGGAGACAGCGTGATAAGATAAAAAAGTCACTGACTCTGAAGTCAGAGAGACCCAGGTTCAAATCCTTCCTCTGATGCTTAGTATCCTTATATCTGTGGGTAAGTTGCTTAATTCCCTGGGCCTCAGTTTCCTTATCTGTCAAATAAAAAGGTTGAACCAGATAGCCTCCTCATTCCCTTCCACTTTTTGAATTGGAATCTTACAGGACTGCATGACTATGTACATTACTTGTTCCCTGACTCTGCTTTGATTCTGGTACTAACACTTGCTCCTAAACAGAAGAGTACTTTCCATTTTTGCTCCCTCATTGTAGCATCCCGGATTCCTAACCACATACTGTGGCTTTTTTTCTAAACAGTCCTGTGCATGGGGTCCCTCCTTACTTGGGAATTTGCAAGCAGAGGCCTTTCCTTGCTTCCTCAAATGTTTCGGTCTGTATGATGTATTAATCTCAACTTCAGCCCAGGACAAATCCTGTATCCAGCCCCCCATGGAAGAAGGATTAAGAGAATCAATAATATTTTTCTTGAAGAGGACCTTTAGTGCATAAAAATATTTGCTTAGCCTAGAATCCCTGTGTGAAATGTAAAATGGGCTTGAAAATTCAGCAGTGTGATATAATGGAATCAGAAGACCTGGATTTGAATTCTAGCTCAGCTATTTACCTTGGGCATATCATTTAAACTCTCCAGGCCTCAGTTTCCTTCATCTGAGAAAATGAGGGGAAATAGATCAGAGAATTTTTTTATGTCATGGACCCCTTTGGTAGACTGGTAAAGCCTGAACCTCTTCTTAGAATATTTTCAAATGCATAAAATATAGGATTAACTAATTATATTGAAATATAGTTATCAAAAAATTTTTTTAAATCACAGACCTCATATAAATCCTGGTTAGATGACCTCTAAGGTCCCGTCTATCACTAAATTTTATGACCCTGTAATCTAAAATTGTTTTTATGTGCTCAGTGTTTTAACACACAAAGCCCTATAAAAACAATTAATTTGGGGTATCAAAAATGAGACAGAAATACCTTGTATGAATCTGCTAACTGTTCTCCCATCATCTTGGCTATTAGCCAGACCTTGACTACCTACCTTGTCTCTCCAGCAAACTCTTAGATCACACAAACTAAATGTAAATAATTTTGAAAACCCATAAAAACTAGGATATAGTCAGACATCTTGTGGATGCTTAGTGATGGTGATACCATGCTTTCAAATAGGGCCTGCTGCTCATTTTCTGACTTATACTATCCATACGCAATACAGTGATGAGAAGAACTAACACTCTTTTGGTAGGGAAATATTTCGCTTAAAGGAAAGTAGCTACCTGGGAAAAAAATGAATATCATTTCATTTCTTTTCCTTCTCCAAATTGCAAGGATTTTGCAGCTGTTTTTCTGGAAAACATTGAAGACAAACCACAGTAAGCCTTCTGCTAAAGGAGAGACACCAATCTGACTGCCGCAACACCCACTTCAGCTCATTCCATTATTAGCCCTGCTCCAGAGGCTCTACTCCTCTGCGGCAAAACCATTTCCCCCAGTGAAATTGATCAGTTTGGCTTAACTTGTTTCTTATCTCTCCCTGACTCTTTTGCCACACTGCAGTACTGAGACGATGGGAGAGGAATCTGTGAGATCAGTACAGGGAGACATCCAAGAAGTCATAGCCGCTGCCTGTAAAATAAATTGCATTTAATCACTGCAATTCTAATCTCATCTGTGACCTGCTCTCTCCTGCCTTGTTCCTCCTTCCCTCTTCTCCCCAGACAACTGTCAACCATGTCTGGGAGAGAAAGTTCTGACTGACCAGGGAGTGGGAGAGTAGGGAGTAGGCATCCATAAAACTAGGGATTCCTTACCAGAATCTCATGACCAGTAAATGTTTATTACATGTCTAATACTTTAGTCAGGTCTTGTCTACAGAATGTGAAGAATGCATAATCTTGTGCCTTCAAGAAATTTACCACCTAAAAATCACATGTAATATTAGCCAAGAAACAGAGTTGAGTAAATGCTAACCCTGGTTAATGTCAAAAAACAGAAAAAAAAAAACAAACAATGAGCAAATTCTCCAGAAAAGGTATTCTATTATAGAAATGGACAAGGGAGTTACATTCTCCCCAGCTGATTAACTTTCAGGGCTAAGGTGAAGTGAGAGCCCACATCCCTGGTGCAATGAATCTTTTGATCATTGGATAAGAATAAATGATGCCACACAAATAATGTGATTGGCTAAAAAAATCAGACACACCTTGGGCCTAAGTATAAAGTAGCTACTTTAGGGTCAGGCGGTCCAGTGATAAGTCAATCTAGGGGTGGAGGACATCTAGGCAAGCCCCTGGAAGGGGATCATTTGAGGGGAAGAGAGAGCTTCTCTGTGTCTCTCCCTCCATCATTCTCTGACTCTGTCTCTGTGTCTTTCTGTCTCTCTCCTCTTTCCTGACTCTCAGTATCTCTGTCACTCTCTCTTTGCTCTCATATTCTATCCCTGTCTCTATCTTTCTGTCTCTATCTTTATTTCTCTCTGTCTGTCTCTTTCTGATAGTGTCTCTCTTGTCTAGGTCTCGATCATTCTGTCTTTATCTCTCCGTTTCTCTGTGTCTGTCTCTGTTTCAGTGTCTCTTTTGTCTCCCATCTCTGTCTCTGCCTTTCTGTGGTTCACTCTACATATCTTTGTCTCTTTGTCTTTGTCTCTGTCTGTCTTCTCTCTCTCTCTCTCTCTCTCTGTCTCTCTCTCTCTCTCTGTCTCTCTCTCTCTCTCTCTCTCTCTCTCTCTCTCCTTCTCCATCTCCCAATTCCTCCACTACCTCAGCCAACCACATGAATTTAGAAGGTGCTAAGATACCATCAGAGATCCTACTGGTGACTACATTAAATATCAGTGTCCAGTGGAACTGGTTAAAAGTAGCCACATGAGTAGAGGGGTATATGAGAAGCATCCTTGAGATAAATTTACCCAGACAGAAAACCTGTAAAGCACTATACAGTCTGGAGAGATTTTAGAGTAGCAGCAGATCATTGTGCCCAGAAGAGATGCCATACCCTTCAAGGAACCAGCCCAGCAAAGCAACTAGGCTCTCACTAACCTCACACCTGGAACCAAATGTCATTAAGAACTACAAAGAGATACCATAAGCAACATAGGGAAGTATGGAATAGTTTACCTATCAGATCTATGGATAAGGGAAGGATTTAAGACCAAACAAAAGATAAAGAGTATTATGGGATGTAAAATGGATAATATTGATTACATTAAATTTAAAAGGTTTTACACAAACAAAACCAGTGCAGCCAAGATTAAAAAGAAAACAGAAAACCAGGGGGAAAATTTATAGCAAATTTCTCTGATAAAGGCCTCATTTCCCAAAAATACAAAAAACTGAGTCAAATTTATAAGAAAAAAGCCATTCCCAATGGATAAACGGTCCAAGGATATGAACAGGCAGTTTTCAGAAGAAAAAATGAAACTATCTAGAGTCATATGAAAAAATGCTATAAATCAATATTGATTAGAGAAATGCATAATAAAACAACTCTGAGGTACCACCTCACAACTATCAGATTGGTTAATATGAAAAGGAAAATGACAAATGCATTCTACATCTGAGACCACTTTTACCTCAGACCTTGTGTGGGACAGTGCAACCTAGGCTTTTGGTTGGTGAGGGGAAGAGACAATGTTTTTGTGGCTACTGTATTCATGGTGCCATCTTAATAAATACCTTTGCTAATTGGTTAATGGTTAATGTGAAGCAGACCAGTGGAGGAGGCAGGGTGTGGTAAAAGACAGTACTAGAAACCCATCTCCTCCTAGTCAACCCTAGAAGTCAGCCACTCTCTGATGACGCAGCCTGCCAAGGCAAGTGGCAGTTAGGGAAGTAGACTCTGAGGGAATACTATAAAAAAAAATGAAAGCTTAAGCACCTGGACTTTAAGCTTTAAGAGAAAAGATTGAATCTATTTTTCTTCTTGTGGAGAATATGTGACCCCCTAATTGATGACTCCAGAAAACAGAGAAGTTTCACAACCATACCCAGTAGAGGCATGACTGACAATAGCCAATAGAAAAATGCATCAGGCAGAAACCACACAATACACAAGGCCAGCAGAGCTTCCCATGTGCTTGCCCTTCCATGCATGTACCCTGGTCACCCATGTTCTTCATGTGCATGTCCATTCCCTTTCATTGCTGGTGGTTTATATTTGTCACAAAGTGAATCTCATGTTTATGGGGAAAATATTCTTTTGCTAGTTTTCTTACTATACTTTTATTAAATGTTTTTGCTTTAAACTGAGTCCTCCATCTGACTAAATAAAAATAAACACATTGATGGGAGCTTGTGATCTATGATTTTGAGTGGACACAGATACACACAAAGTACCTCAAGTTTGGAATAGGTTTCCTTGGGCCCCCAAATGTGAGAGGGTGGGTCCCAGGCACTACACATTTATTCCTGTTTTCATCTTATTGGTTTCAGCCCAATGTTCTGACCTGTCAAGTTATTTTTGAATAATGACTTTTATCTAATGTGCTAGTTATCCCCAGTTTCATGTCATCTGAAACCTGGCATGTACGCCATCTATTCTTTTGTCCAAGTCATTGATAAACTACCTCCTTACTTATCTTACAAGTCTATTAGCTATTTTTGTCCCATCCTTTTCAGTCCAAAGCATCTGGTTGGCAGGGAGGAAATACAAACACAAAATAAAGAATTTAGTGGCCCTGCCTTCTTTCCATTATCAATTATCATGCCATATACCCAAAGTCCTATCTCATGTGTGATCCTCCTTTTTCCCCCAACATGGCTAAACTTTTTTGTTATTACTTCTCTCCTTATCTTGTGTTTGCTTATCTGTATATGTGTATTGCTCTTGTAGAATACAAACTCCTTGAGGACAAGAACTCTTCCATTTCTTGTTTTCACATCCTCATTGCCTTGCACATAGTTTTCATTTTATCAATATTTGTTGAAGTGGATAGATCAAGCTTCTTTTCAAAGAGCTCACTTTTTTTTGTTTAGAAGTGGAGAGGAATGGCCTTCTTCTATTTCTTTGAAGTAAGCACACAGATAATTAGGAAAATGAGGAAGGTCATTTATTCACTCAATGATTCCTTTTATAGGTGTGCATTGAACACCTGGTGTATATTCAGTCCTATGCTGATCACTTTTAAGGATACAGGAACAAATGATCTGGTTCCTGTTGTTTCAGATTTTGAAGCTTGCAATGTGACCTACACAGTGAAATTATTACAAGGCAACATAGGAGAGCATATGATATGGTGGAAAGAACATGAATTGGAATCAGGAGACCTGAAGTCTACAATATTCCCAGCTATTCCACTGACTAGATTGTGACCCCAGGGAAATTGGTTTACCTTCCTGGCCTCAGTTTCCATCCCTGTCAAATGAGAATGTAGGGTTAGACCTGCTGGCTTTTAATGTTTAAATGTTTCTCTTTATTTCTGTGTATTTTTAGGAACTCTAGAAGTCCTTCTTTCAAAGTCATGGAAGGAAGGAAGCAAAGAATGGAGGGAGGGAGGAAAGGAAGAAGAAAGAAACAAAGAAGTGGGAGGAAGGGAGGGAAGAAAGATAGGAAGGGAAGAAAGTTCATAAAGACGAGTAATCCCTGATAAAGTGATTTGCTTCATGTCATAAGGCATGTCCCCCATCCAAATTTCCATGATTGAATGTAAACAGGTACATTGCAGTATAGTGCAATTTATATACATAAATACTAATAAATGTCATAATCAATAATTTAGACAACAATCCTTACAAAACTGACTCTGTGCCCAAGGGTCTCTCCTCAAACTCCCCTTCTTCCTTCCATGCAAAGGAGTGTCTCCAAAATTATAATTTCCTAACAGGAAAATGAGAGAGGGTTCAACACTGAAAAGGAATTCTCTGTGTCCAATAGTAAAAGTACCTACAACCAACGAATTGTTTCATGAGACCTGGCTCTCTTATAGGTAATTCCTTTTTCACTCCCTTCCTGCTGATTGCTTCATTTTAAATATTCAGGCTTCACAAAGGACATAACAATTTCTCCCTCCCCCTTATTGATCATGGACATGGAAAGAGAAAGAATTAAGTTGAGTCTAATCAGAGTCTTGTTAGACTGTATATCCTTAAAAAGAACAGTACGGTAGCTAGATCTCTACAATATAATCCTTCCATAAAAGCTAATGGGTGATCTCAGGCTGTGTTAAGAGAGGCATAGACCATGGGACTAGAGAGATCACAATGCCACTTTAGTCTGTCCTGGTCAGACTACATCTGGAATACAGCATTTGATTTTGGATACCAGAATTTGAGAAGGATGCTGTTAAACTAAAGGATATCCAGAGGAGAACAACTAAGATGGTAAAGGGACTTGAGGCCATGACATGGGAGTATGAGTAGAAGAAGCTAGATGTTTTTAGCATGTAGAAGAGAAAACTCAAGAGGGATTTGATAGCTGCCTTTAAGTATTTGAAAAGCTAACACTTGGGAGAGAGATTAGACTTATTTTGCTTGGCCCTAGAGATTATAATGAGGAAAAATGACTGGAAGTGACAGAGTTAGGCTTTGATATAAGGGAAAATTTTCTAATAATTAGGCCTACTCTAAAGAACAATAGGACTGTCTGGGGAGGTAGTGGGTTCCCTATCACTGGAGGTCTTCAGACAAAGGCTGGATAACCACTTGTCAGGTGTGTTGTGGAGAAGCTTTCTCTTTACATATGAGTTAGATTAGATAAGGCCCCTTCCAACCCTAAGATTCTGTGATTTCCTCTATCATCCCTTTAGTGGGTAGTGTTGTGCAATGAGACAGAAGGATAGATCTGGAGTTGGACCAAGGTTAAAATCCCAGCCCTGCTACCTGTTACCCATATGACCTTGGACAATTCATTTCATCTCCCTGGGTCTCAGTTTCCCCATCTGAAAAAAAAACTAGGGAGTTGAACTTTTAACTGGAGATCTATAATCCTTTCCTACTTTACTAGACCTTCTTGACCATGAGTGCACCTCTGTCAACTCAATAACCACACCCGCCCCTCCCTTTCTGACACACACAACTACAGGGGGGGAGGGAGGCGGTGCTAAACTCAGCTCATAAGAGACAGAAGAGGTAATGGTAAGGAGTACTGGATTTAAGACTTGGCTCTACCACTTACTAGTTCTATAGTCTTAGACAACTTCTTTCCCTTCTTTGGGCCTCATCTATAAAATGAAGGATGGACGCTGAGGTTTCCTGCTATAGGTCTGTAATCCTATGGTTATGAAAGAGTGACCTTCTTAAGGGAGGTCTTCGTTCTTAAGAAGCAAAGGACAAATGAAGGATTTATTAAGTTCCAGGCATATACACATACATACATATGTATCTACACATATACCTATTTATCTATACTTTATATATAGATATACCATTTTATCTGTATGTATAGGCAATATACAGTGATATGTATATAGATAGATAGATAGATAGATAGATAGATACACATATCTGTATATATGCATACACATAGATGAGTATAATGAAGGTTGCAGGATATATGCCTGTGGGGAGCTACATGTAGGGACTATCCCAGGAATCATGCTGTGGAGTTCTCTGAATGACTTCTGGGATCATGCAGGGCTTAGCACTAAAGGATTTGTGCTTTGAGATGATGAAGCAATTTCCTTACCTGTCATTTAGTCAAATATGTTTATCAGCTTACAGAGGAAAAAGAAACA